>NW_015386144.1:264619-296707 GCF_001527695.2 Protobothrops mucrosquamatus
ATGTTCTAGATTCCTTACTGTTATGCAATTTTTCTTCTCTGTTTCCATGCACTTAAGGTTAGTAAATAAATGATTTAAAAAACCCTCATAGTCAAGTTTATTTTGATCATATCAAGTTCTTTAGTTGTTCCCATAGAATTGGGCAATGATTTTTATAATTTGATGCTATAATAAGCTTTTTCAAATTTTTATTGTAAACTGCCAAGAGTCACTTAGGTGAGATGGCGGTATAGAAATGTGCTGAATGAATAAAGAAATTTATAAAAAGAAATATTAATTTTATAGATATAAACTATATTTAGAAGTATATACATTACAGTATTTAGACCCATGCTCTTTTAGAAATATCTATTTATCAAATTTATTTGTTGCCTATCTTACTGTGGGGCTATTTCAGGTGGCTTACAACAGTAAAAAATTAAAATAAATAAAAAGAGTTTAAACAGAACATAAATAAATAAATAAACATAAATAAAATAGAACAATAAAATAAACAATAATCCCCCCCCAGCAAAAAGACAACAATATGATAACCAAGAAGATGGATGGGTGGAGAAGAGAAAACAAAGTGTGTGTGGGGGGGAGTTGAAGTCTGCCATCAATCCAGCAGCAACCTCCAGTGTGGAACTCCCCCATTTGGTCCCCAGGTCAATTGGCAGAGCCAGGTTTTCAGGATAGGAGAGTGGGGGCAGACCTTACCCTAGAAAGTAGGTTATTCCAAAGGACAGATGCTGCAGCAGAGAAAACTCTCCTCCTGGATACTGATAACTGGAGTTCTTTGACTGATGGGATTCATGGTAGGACTTCTCTGCCAGCGTGAGTAGGATAGGCTTGCACTAGTGCAGGGGTTTCCAACCCAGGCTGCTCGCACCCCCTGGGATTGTGAGACAATATTCCAGGGGGTGTGAAAACTTGGGTTTTCAAAATTATAGTATATATGCATAATTTGTTACCATTATTTTGAACTTTTGTAAGGGGTGCGATAATATATCAGAAGCGTTCTAGGGGTGCGGGGTATAGAAAAGGTTGGGAGCTGCTGTACTAGTGGGACAAGATGGTTGGTCAAGTAGCCCAGAACTATGCTTTTAAGGGCTTTAAAGGTCATAACCAACACCTTGAACTGCTCTCAGAAGCAGACTGGTAGCCAATGAAGTTTGCGGAGCAGAGGTGTAATATGGGCATCCTAGGGGCATCAAAGACTGGTATTGCTGCCAAGCTTTGCACCAGCTGAAGGTTCCAAATGGATTTGAAGAGTAGCTTCATGTAGAGTGCATTGCAATAATTTAGACAAGAGATGACCAGGATTGAGAACGTGAGAAAAAAAAATCTTATGGAATGTGCTATGTAAGATAACCACTGACCAGTAGCTAAAGATAACAAGAAAATACCTGGAGAAAAGCAGAGGAAAGAGGAAAATGTAGATGGAGTATGTTAACTATTGGTGATATAATCACTAGTACATAATTTAATGACCAGAAAAAAAGGAAAAACATACCAATGGGAGCGTTTTTAAAATGCACATATATGAGGACGTTGTAAATTAAGTTTTTCTACTTGACACTCTATATTCCAGTCTACAGAGGCCAGCAGAAGTACAGCAACAGAATACAAACTGAAGTATAATTTACTTTAGGCTATAATGTAGAAATATTTTCCTGAGTCCTGTGATGCAATGATTAGAATGCAGTATTACAAGCTAACTCTGCCAACAGCCAGGATTTTGATCCTGACAGGTTCCAGGTTGAATCAGCCTTCCATCTTTGTGAGGTCAGTAAAATGAAGATCCAGATTGTTGGTGGAAATATGTTGATATTGTAAACTGCCAGAAAGTGCTGAAAAGCTCTATGGGGTGGTATACTAAGTACTAAATGCTAAGTGCTATTTTTATGAAACTCAAGGTGGCAAACATATCCAACACAACTCCTTCCTTCTATTTTCCCCACAATAACAACCCTGTGAGGTGAGTTGGGCTGAGAGTGGCCCAAAGTCACCCAGCTGGCTTTCATGGCTAAGGCAGTACTTGATTCTCGATATTTTGCTTTCTAATCTGATGCCTGAACCACTAGGCAAACCTGGCACTGCAGATGAAATAATGTTTTTATTAAGTAAATTTTTAACAGGTTAAAAGCAATACAACTTTTAGAGAAGAAATAAAGGAAAAAAAGAAAAAATACGGAATAGATATAAAATAAAAAGTGAGAAAAAAGAAAAGAAAAACAATAAATAAGCAGTTGATCTTATTAACAATAGCATTTATATTCTACCCTCTCTAAAATAGTACATCATATTTTCCATCTTTCCATAGTCTATCAACCATCAAACTCAAACTAACTTTTTTCTTCAGCAAAAATCTATAAGGCATTTCCAGTCACTAATAAATTAATGTCTTGTATTTTCTATAATCAGATAAATCAATTTTGCCATCTTCTTCACCGACCATTTCCCCATTGTGCATTGCAGCAGATGACCCAGCAGGTGACGAATTTGTGCTATTTGTGGGAACTACCATCTTGTACAATATAAATTAAATTCTAATTTGTGAAGAGCTGTTTATTCATTTTGTCTAGAACTACTTATAAATAAAACATACTGCATTTCATTATTGCATAGATTTATACCATTGTGAGCTTGTCTATACACCCAGATACACGGAAAGAAAAGGTAAGGTAAGAATTTTTTTTAAATAGAAACAAATGGCAGGAAGCCATGCCTGCCTATCTATGTCATTCTCCTTCACATCTTTAGCACAGTTCATTAAAGAGCAGTATCAACCATCATCTGATGCTTCTTTCCAAAAGATCATCCAAAGTTTAGCACTTTGTCATGTGCTAATGGATTTAGCACATTTGTCTTTTCAGTTATAGTTCAGATTCAGTTATTCTGATTGTGGTATGAATAGCGCACAAGGGAAAACATCTGCCCATGTGGCTGTTCCAGTGATAAATTAGTCCAATATTAAGATGCATAGAAATAAAAATTTCATAAAAGCTCTTAACATTATTTTTATGATGAAGCAATATTACTGCAATTATTTTTTTACTTAAAAAGTTGACCAAATATAAAGAAGAGATGAGGTCTCCTTTGCAGGAAGTCTTCAGGCATAAACATTTGGCAGACATACTTTGGTAGATATACTCTAACCTGGATTTGTTCATTGGATATGATTCCACATTTGATGCTTTGAATGGAATAGAACAGAATAGAATTTTATGTCAATGATTCAATCAAAAATTCATCGTTCTGTTGCAGGTAACTGTTGGCTCCAGGGAAGCTATTACAGTATATGCAGTTCTCATCCTTTATTTCAATAATGAGCATAATGATATATTCTTCATTTCTTCTATTCCTAATAGCAAATAAATTTGGATAAAAATAGTCTGCCTGAGTTCATGCTACTATAATTAGTAAGGGGAAGGAGATAACTTTATAAAGAAAAACAATTGAATGTGTCATAATTGGAAGACAAGTATTGAACCTCTCCTATTCATCTTACTCAATATTGTATTACCATCATCAGGAATAATGGGTAAGAATGTTTTTTATCACCTTTTATCAGGGATAACCAACATAAAGCTCAGAATTTCATGCAGCCATAAAAGAGTTGTCCTGAATCAAAAATTGTTGCTAAATAGAAATTTTTAATGTGACAAGTTATACATGGGGAAATTATATAACACACACATGCACACAGAGAAAGAGAGAGAGAGAGAGAGAGATCCTTGTATTCTAAAGTTCAACAACCTTCTTGTTGCTAAAGCTGCATTTTAAAAATAGATTTCTTTTACAAGAATTCCAGGAAATTTAGAGCTGTTGTGATGGTGTAACAGTTGGGGTACCATGAACATTTCTGAAATTTGGGGGAGTTTGGGATAGGTTACATAAAATAATCTTGGTTTTATATTTTGGCAAAATAAAAACTGAAATATTTGCCATATAATTTCAGTGGGATTTTTGAAAATGAATTTTGATGTTTTGGGGTATTCTAAGAAAGTATGGAGGTACAAAAGGAATAACAATGGTGGCTAATAGAGCCTTTTATTATTATTTTTCATTCTTATTCTCTAAAAGAAAAAAATAGTGTGGCCCTTTACAAACATTTTTTTTTAAAATTCCTCCTCAGATAGTATTGACAGGTAACACATTTCAGCAATCTATTATTTCGATCAATAAATATACCAGGGTTCTATAATAAATTTTTGGCATGAGTCTATGTGTGAAAAGTTCACAATCCTTAATATCCATATTAATTCCAAATAGTGGGAATGTAGCCAAGAAAGACATTTGTGTTGTTAATCTTAGAAATACTGTACCTTAGTATGGCATTACATTTCATATATGATTACTGTTGCTATGGACTGAAATAGTGAAGATTTTTAGGTGTACTACACTAGGCCAATTACTGTAGACAGAGGCCAGTTAGGTACTACACAGGGTCAATGTTCTGAGATTGAAGAGAAAAAAATTAATATACAGAGGTATATAAATCAGCCCTAATACTCTATTCAGTACTGTACTGAAGTGTGATGCAATACCATATAATGCTTTGAACCAATCTCTTTAGTTGTATAGGTTTATTTTAGATACTTGAATCTAAATTTTCAGATAAGGTTGATTTGATTTAAATTTCTAGTTCTATACGTGCACAGAAACTTTTGACTTAAAGGCATTAATTTTAATTAATTGATTAACTGTAGTTTGATTTAACTTTCCAATTCAGTTCCAAAAGTCAGTTGAATCCACTTCAAATAGAAATTCTAAACCAAAGACTCACATAATCCTACAATTTAAAACATGTCAAAAGCAGTTTTATGCCATCTAGTGCTCTTCACTTGCATGGGACTGTCAAGTCATCATCATTGAAGATTTGGAGAATTAAAGTCCAATGCAAGTAATGGCATCAGGTTAGGTAAAGATTTGCAATAGTGGCGAATATCTGTAACTCAGGTGTAGGATGAGGGTAAAGATTCATTCTCCGAGCTTGTGGATTGGTTTCTGAACATTTTGCTACCGATGTCAGTGTCAGTGTTCTTCTGTTTATATGGGCTTCATGTGGTCAGTGAGTCTTGTGATGGGGAGATTACATCAGTTGAGGGTCATTGGGAAGTGAAGTGCTGGTGGTGGGGGGCTTGAGTGGGTTGGTTGAGGGCCGGTTTGTCTCTGGTTGGCTATTGGTTGATTTGGATTCTGAGGGGTTCGTAGGCTGGCTGTAGGTTAATGTGTCTGTTGATGGAATTGCTTGTGGAATGCCAGGCTTCTATGAACTCATGAGAGTGGCAGGAGGTAGTGTGGCTGATGATTTTTGTGTTATTCCAATCAAATTGGTGCTGTTTGGTGTCAGTGCGGGTAGAGATTAAAGATATGGGATCATGGCATTTGGGATCATGGTGTAGGTAAGGGTTCTCTAGCAAATTTTAAATTCTTATTTTTAACTATAAGTGATTGCAAAAAATGTAACATTATCTTTCTGATGTTTGTAAAGCCTATTAACCATATAGGAAAATATAGAGCTTATATTTTATACCCAATTCTTGTATAAATATTCTGAGAAGATCCAGTATAGATTGGTTTACAGTAATCTATGAAATTATTTCTGCATGCTTTGATAGATTTCAATTTGACCCCATCATTTCATTCTTAGCCAAGCCATATTATTAATAAATAATTCAATGCTCACCAAATTCAAAGTTTGCCCCCTTGCTTTGGGTTTTTTATGGGTATAAAGGGAATGTATTAAAGGTCCCAGCTGTGTAATCAAACCCAAATGGTTTGGAACACCCTTTTCTTTATGATTAAATGTGTGTGTTTGGATCAACATTGAATAAGCAATAATTGCTACTGTTTGGAGAAGCAAATGAATGTGACAGCATCCTTTTGTTAACATTTTCTAGCATAAATATTATTTCAACTTCAGTCTTCCATTAGACCATGTAATACTATAGATGATTTGGGATTTAGAAGAACAAAGCCGATTTTTTTAAAAACCAGGAACTGAAATATTAGCTGTGAAGCTTGACTGGACAGGTGTTGTTGTAAATTGAATTATTTCTACTGTATGTAATGGTTATCAACCATATCCCAGAAATGAAATATAAAATATTACAATTATCACATTGTATTCAACAGGGTTTAGAAAAGAGGGTTGTCTGGAAAAAAGTCCCAACAGCCAGAAGCACAGCTTGGAACATGCACAATGTGTTCTGATAACGAAGCAAGTGATATATATTAATATATTAGTCACTTGTGAAAATCTTTCCATAATGTTAACAAAATGGAAATTAAAAGTAAACATTGTTGTAGAGTGATGATAATGAGGTAAATATTTAAATCTACATCATATTTAATATTTATTAAATATGATCTACCAGTGAGGAAAAATGATAAATAGTAGATCAAGTAATTAATTCTTGATTCTGGCACTTTAAAAGTTACTTTTAAGTCATACATATGGAACTACATAATTTCAACATTTAACATCCACAGTTTAAAAAAACAGTTGCTACTTTGTATGAAAAGGCAATCTCTGGAAAAGCTAATCCTTAGGTCAACAGCTAACTTGAATATGTACTTGTTTTTTTCCAAACCAGAGTGAAACTAAATTTACAGTGCTAATATAATACTAACTGAATTGTTGTTGTTCAGAAAAGTCTTGGTTTTGCAATAAGGTTTTGAGAAGATGACAGTGGATTATTTCAACTTATTTATTTATCAGTTCTGAGTTGTATATGCATGTATGAGTATTCAAAATGTTTGGATACACATATATGTATTTGTTGTTTTACATGTTCACAAACATGATAAAATATACCTTTATACATTTCAAATAATTTGTCTGATGACAGACTTGTTTCTTCTTTTACTTGTTCTTCTGTCTCATATTTCATATTTTAGCAGTAACATGCTGATCATTAGCACAAAATTCTATTTCAAATTCAATCTTATTTTGTTCAAAACCATAAAATCTTTTGTCCATGTTAAACCTATCTAGTAATTGTACATAAGAAAACAATTGACAAGAATATCCTTACATTATCAAATGTTCTCTGGATTTCACTTTACAATACCCTTGAGAAAATTCTAAAACATCTTAATAGGTTAACCATCACTTCCCATCTATAAAATGCTTCTTGTGCTGAAAGACATAAAGCAAAACCTGAGTTTATATTTATTCTATAGTCTAAGAATATCCCGTCTAACCTAATGGTTTTTAAAGTCTACATTCATCTTAATTTTATCATATTATACATATCGATGCCACAAATATCAAATCATGACTTTCTAAATCCAAGAACTTTCTATTTCTTAGAAACACCCACTCTTTCATCCAAACTAAAGAGCAAGCAGCAAATCTTCAGTCATTTCCAAAACAATTTTTTTATTGTTATATACATTTTTACCCCTGCTTTAATTCATAGAAATTTTTGCTCTGCCTTTGACTACATTGTTTCCCACATACACACCTATTTCCCCCTGAATATGCAATATATACAAGTTTTTCTCATTCTCATTTTTATTTATTTTGTTACAGGCATTTTTCTCATTTGGATCTTTCACTTTGTCATTCCATTAAGTGTACGTTTACATATTTCCCATTAGTGTAACTTCATGTACTTTTTTGGCAGTTAATAATGTAATTACTTTCACACACAGTTTCCATAAGTTCTTTCTTAAGACTACTTTCCATTTATTGTCTTGGGAGATTAAATTGTCTTTAATGCTTTTGAAGTGTAGGATTCATGCTTTCCCTTCCTGGAAACATTCTACTTTTGTTTTTGTTTCTTTCCCATTTTTTCTTTTTGTTCCCCATGTCTATTTTTGCCAAGATGTACTTCTGACACTGTCAAGATCCTCTTTACCATATTCAGAAACTCTTTCATCTTAAACAATCAAATCAGCTATGGTTTTAGATTATATTTGCCATAAGAATAAACATACGTGAACTACATATTTGATGTAGTTTTTTTTTTTATTAAGCTGTCACTTACTAGTCTCCATTTTCTGGAATCTCTCCATGGCCCAATTAGTTTTCCTACATTCTTTTATCCCCTTTTCACCCCTTCTTTTTTCTCATTGTTACTATTCATGATACATATGATTGCAATTATCAGCATGCTCTGTCTTCTTATTTTCATATGCATCCATAATATCCTACAAAATAACAGTTCATCCTTTCTTACATATATTTAATATTTTTGTAAAAGCTACATCTTCATTTCCACATATATTTGCCAACTTCGTTCCATAAGCTCAAACTGCCTTCATTCACACCTATTTCTTCATTCCCCTTTTGCTTTCAAACACAATTAATATACCCATTTTTCTTTTATTCTTAATTCATGGTCTTCTTATATATAATTTTCCATAGCTCACTATCATCGCTATAGATATTGATTTCTGCTGCAATTTTAGTCAGTTGATGATTTCATATAATGCTTTTAAGTAATATAAAGAAGGCATGTTTACCAGCATTAGTTGCATCAGTGTCATGTATAATAGAAAGGCAGTACCAATCCTTTTTGTCATATATTGGCTAATAAGACACAAGTGCAACCAATATCTGATGTGATCATTCTCTTCTAGGGAAACTCAGAACTTTAATCTTCAAAATACTTGAATGTCACTAATTAGGATGATTATGTAGTTTACTGACACATTCTCAAGATTGCCATACTTCAATCTGCAAGAGGTTATTCATTACTTGACAACTCGTGACCCACTTTAATATTATTTCAGAGATATTTCTTTACCTAAACAGAATCATCACTGGGAAAAAAATCAGTGGGACTGGGAGCTATTTCTGACTTCCTGATGGCTTCCCCATAGAATTACCTTGTGGGAAGCTGGCAAGAAGCAACAGAAACCCTTCCTTCCTTCCTTCCTTCCTTCCTTCCTTCCTTCCTTCCTTCCTTCTCCCTCTCCCCCTCCCTCCCTCTCTCTCCCCCTCTCCAGCCCAGATCTGGTAGTCTATGATTTTCACTTTCATATAGCATCAGTGAGAAATACAAGCATTTTGATTTTTGCAACATTTGTACTTGGCTCAATTGGGAAGATCTTTCTTTTGAGTATATTTTAAGAAATTCACTCAAAAAATTCTAAATACAAAAATGAAAAAACAAAAAACAAAATCCAAATACACTGTAAGTATATAATCTCTTTTGGGGCTACCTATTGTATGTTTAGAAATACAGACATCTTGCAGTGAAAGAACAAGTATGTATTTTGCTAAGCTTTGCATTATTTTTGCAGGTAAAGTACAAGGAGTAAAGGTACTATGGGAAAAATCCACATGAAACAGCTGAAACAACATAGACTGGGAAAAGGATGAAAGACAGAGCTGCGCTGCTGGGTTTCCAAAAAGCCATCAAAAACCTGAATTTTTCAACATGTATTGGGGGTGCTGTTGCTGCTCCTTCCTGTAATCTGGAGTTTCATGAATACAGAGCTTTATTCATCTCTAGTACTATGTCCTGTATCATTATTCATCCTGAATACCTAAACGCCACTCAGAGCCATCATATGAAGCCTCTAAGTAAGCAAGCAAACAAAATGAAATGAAATATATGGTCAGCCTATGATATGACCTTATATAAGTTTATTGCAAAGATATGTTTTTCTAATAAAGCCTTCATGATTTGGTAACCTTCTAAAAATAAATCATCATCATCATTGCATTTCCCGGCAAGTTATGCCATAATTATTTTATTTTCCATACCTTTTTATTTTTGTTAAAGGCAGTTTCTTTAGAGATGGTACAAAGTCTGTGTTGTTATTGTTGTTGTTGTTTTGTTTTTTGCACTGGTGTGTAACAGGAATTTCTAACAGTTACCTTCCCAATGCAGAAGAAATAAAATTCAGTATAAGAATCTCTTGATACTTTACATCAGTCCTTTAGATCAATGACAAAGACATTTGGTCCACCTGGCCAGGTTATCTAGCCTACCCTCCCAAGATCTATTCTCATCCTACTATTCTCAACTGTTCAAAGAGCAGGTCCCCATCTCTACCTGCCTAAAAGATTGTGCCTTGTACAGAAGAACTTTCCCTTACCAATGAATAATGTACAGTATCTTGTCAGTGGAAGATACTCAAGGAAAACATGGAAATATGCTGTCCATTGAGGAAAATGTGGAGAGACTGAAATACAGGTTTATTTTGCAGTGGTTCCAAATTAAATATCTCTAGGCAGGTTTCTGTCCCATCTTGGTTGCTTCACATTTGCACAGGGCAGCAAGGACAGGAAAGTTCTTTTAGATGTCCCCACTGGACCAGAGTTCACTCATCTCTCTTTGCTGACATCTGCCATAAATGTGCTTTCAGATTTTAGAGTACAAAATGTATCATGATACAATAGATGAAAGACAAAATGCAAACAGATCAGATGTAAGTTTAGGTTTGTGATTGGTATCATTTGGATTAGAAGCAGCTGTGTCATACATATTGTATTATCATACTGATTACCAAGACACTTCCTTTCTTCTGTCACTGCACTGTCCAGCATTTATATCTTTGGTTGCTTCACTCTTTACATAAGAGGAAGGAATCCAGTAGGATGACAGGAATTTACGAGTATACAGTATGTTCATATTCCCCCCTTTCACATGCTTTATTCACAGTACGACACAGGTTTTAAAAAAAGAAGCATGAACATCACTTCCCCCCACAAGGAATTTAAAAATGCTTGATAATTTTACTGAACAGAAAAACAAGATTTATTTATTTATTAAATTTATATGCCCTCAATCTCATTATCCAAATGAATTCTGAGGAGTTTACAATAAAATAATAAATATGAAAATTAACATTAACAACAAAATTAACAACAAAAACTAAGACAACTGAATATGAATAGATCAACCCTGTGTTTTCACAAAACTCTTAAGCAAAGCTTTATATGGTTATATGATGAAAGAAAGACTGCTAATATATGACCAATCACTAATCTTCTCTTTCTTGATCCGAATATTGGAGTTTTTAAACAGTTACTGAACTTGAATTCAATACATTCGATAATATATTAAAGAAGGAGTTTAGGGTTACAATTATAGAGCATCCTAGAAGAAGAAATGAATTACTTGGATACCTTCTAGTTGGAGTTTGGTCCTAGGTTCAGGACAGAAACAGCATAAGTAGCTCTATACATACCCTCTGATGGAAACATAGAACCTCCTGCTTCTATGAGACCTCTTGATATGATCCTGCTGAACCACTTGCAATGATTTAATATTGAAGGCACCATTTTGCAATACTTATACTTTTTTCTGAAATGGATGGTTCTAACTAGTGTGGCGGGACGAGGATGACTGTGTTTCAGTGTAGACTCATACAGATATCAGCCATTTTTCCTATGTCGTTTAACATCTATGTGAATCCACTGGGGAAGGTTATCCATCAATTTGGGGTAAGCCATAATCAATGTTGACAATCAATTGACATCCCAAGCTATTCTAAAGATGCTATGGGGTTTCTGACACATGTCTAGAGCCTGTGAAGGAGTCATTAAGTTGTAACAAACTCAGCATAAATCCAAGCAAGATAGAGTTTATAATGATTGATTTTTCCTGAAACCAGAATCTCTTTAGCTCTGGGCAATTTACTTTAAAACAATATGTCTGTGTCTTGGCAGGGAGGCAGGATTCTTCTGGATATAGAGGTCTTGTTCAAGCAATAGATGGTTTTCACCCAGGTTTCACTGGTGCACCAGTTGCAAGCTTCTAAACCAGCGGTTCTCAACCTATGGGTCGCGACCCCATTTGGGGTCGATCGACCATTTCATGGGGGTCGCCAAGCAAGGCTGTCTGCCATTTTTTTCCCCATTTCCGATGGGTGCCTTACCTCCCTTGGGCTGGGTCAGCTGGTGGTCGGCCTGTTCCGTCTCTGCCGCTTGCCAGCTATGCCTCGGCCGGCGCAGGGGGCAGAACCAGCGCTCCCGGGCAGGGAAAGTCCTCGACTTACGACCGGTTGGGTAGTCCTCAACTTACGACCGGTTTAGTCCTCGACTTACGACCGGTTTAGTCCTCGACTTACAACCGGTTGGGGGTCGCGGCATTAAAAAGGTTGAGAACCACTGTTCTAAACTGTGTCTCACGGCCTTATCATCTTCAGCTTTGGTTGCTGCAATGTGTTCTACATGAACTGCATTATTTATTTATACCCCTGAATCCATGAAAATGGGCAGGATACAAATGAATAAAAGTATGTATAAATAAATATGTTTCCTTAAATTATTGATTTTTTTTATGTTGTTGATGACTCATGGGAGTTATAATGTAGAGAGGGATACTGTATAATTCTGGAATATTGGTCACTATTTTTTAATGCCAGTCTATATGATCACCACACATAAATAGCACAGTTATTATGGAAAGAACTTTAAATGTCATCTACCAAAACTGAAGTGAGGCAAAGCAAGCATTTGTTCAAAGAATTGAAAGACACATTGAAAAGAAGGGATGGAGGGAAATGATTCATTTAACATAAAAAATAGTGATGACTATAAATTACATACATACTTTTTTAGTGAGAAGAATGTTCATGCTTTTCTTTTTAATTTTCAGAAATAAAGGATTCCAAAAATCCAATAGTTTTCCTTCAAGTGATGTTTGTTTTTTCATTATAGTGTTTTTCATGTTCATGTCTCTATGAAAGAAAAAAAACCCTCAAGTGTTTTTATTAGAGCGTAATAGGTTTGTAACAAAAGCCAGATATTTCAAAATTGTATTCATCCATGTCTTTGACACAGCAACACAGAATGTCCTTTATGCAGGGAACAAACAGATCAGAACCTTTACATTACCTTGTCATCTGAGGAAATGTGCTGTTTCAATTAGATTTGGATAATCTGTGCTACATGTAAGAATCTCGTAAGAGTATCTGGTATTTTAGAAATAAAGTTTACTTAATGTTTAGATTAATCATAAAGTTAAGATTTGTTTCTTACATCAGTTGAAAGCAATAAAATAACTATTTTGAAATAGCCACTTTAAAAGAGAAATACTGTAAGTCAATTAAGAAAAAACAGTTATGAACAAAACAATGCTGCAGAAGTTCTGTTTAGTACATTTATAGCTCAACCTTTTTCCAATATAATCTTCACAATGTCCCTGGGAGATGCTATAATTGGGAACTAGGAGCATGAATGACAATATTGTTGCTAGATAAGAACACATATTGAAAACTGGGAACAATTCAAGGTGGTGTAGTGCTTAGGTGTTAACTAGACTTAGTTCGAGTTCATCTTTCAGCCATGCAAACTCATTGGGTGACTTTGGGCCAGTTATTTTCTCAACCCAACCTATCTCACAATGTTGTTTGGGGTAAAATAGGATTAGGAAGCATACTACAGTGAGCTTCTGAATGAATGATAGTATAGAAATCTAACAAATAAATAATAATTCAATGTCCACTATCAGTAGGGGGATGCAATACAATGATAGTCTATGTGCAGGAATGTAAGCAAAGGACTCAGAGGAATGCTGCTTTAATTACACTGCTTTGGCAGGCTTTAAGGATTCTGTTACCTTAGCCTACTGACAATAAAATTGATTCTATAAATCCCATGGTTCTTGCTTTTTGAATTTGCCAGCCTTAAAGGGACAAGAAAGACATTTGGCTTGTGGCATCCTTTCAGTGGAAGACAAGAAAAAACCTTATTAACTGTACAAGAGGTAATAAGGTTAGTAAGGAAGCTGAATGAGAAGCTTTCTTTTGCTAATTTCATATACTGCATGTAGTCTGTGAATGCCAGAACAAAAATCAAAACTAAAGAGCCACTCTTTAAAATTAAATAAATAAATAATCAAAGAGCCATTTGTCAAGGAAGAAGTAATTTACAGATTTCCAAGTCGAATTAGGTAAAAGAACAATAATACTTTTGAGTTAGCAAGATACAATATTTCTTTCTGAGCCCTGGGAGAAAAATTAGTTGAACCATTATCCCACCACTCAACAGTAATTCCAAATTCATTAAAATAATTTTATACCTTCACTGGGGAAAAAAACCCTACAGAGGGGAAGTAGATGCATTTAGTTTCTAATACTAAGGATAATTCCACACTACAGCTAGGCCTCTCAGCTGTGGATTACCAATAGGGCTAAGTTGGGGTTACTCTGGACCATAGCCATTACAGACCATGACTGGTCATTCCCTTGCTTATTGCCCTTCTCCTCTCTTGGCTGTCTCCTGTGTGGGCTGGTCTCCATATTCCTGTCTTTTGATTTTAAAATGGACCATCTGGTTCAGATGCTAGAATAATCAAAGCAATAAAAAAACAGGTTGTTCTTCTGGTCCACTGCAGATTCAAACAAATTTTGTGGCAAGGAAAGCCAATAGTTTATTACCTTCATTAAAGCTTTGTAGTTTTATTCTAACATTACCATATTGCAACTTACAAGTTTAGGGGGGGGGAATTAAACTTTTGTAGCAATGCATGGGTGGGAAAACAATGGGAGCATAGTTCATCCAGTATGGGCAGAAACTGAAAGTTCTTGAGGGGATAAAAAATCATGGTTTGAAGAAATAGACTATTATTGGGTTAACTGTTAGATATAATAGTATCTATTATATCTAATAATAGTACAACAAAAACAACAAGGGCAGCTGCTAACCAACAGAATTCATAGCAATTAGGTAACCCAGAATGGAACAGCTGCATGTGCTCTGGAGGACATATGCTCTGAAGAGGCAAAGTCACTGATTGGAGCTGACCTTTCACTTTATCATTATACTCATCCACATGGAAGAACAAAAACAGTCCAGGATGGAAAAATTCCTTTTTCAAATCACAAGTGGGGATGCCTTTGCAATGGGCAGTGAGTAGGAGGAAGGTAATGTCATCTGTTCTTGCACTCAAGAAATGATGAATGGCCTGAAGTGGTGGGTCAAACATATAGTGCTCTAAAGTGCACTCACTCCTAGTCTAATTTAAAGCAAGGATGGACAATGTATTATCACCAAGTCTGTGTAGCACTCAAAATCCCATTTATTTGTGATTGCTGAAAACTGTTTTCAAATAAAATAAATATTTCACAGTTAAAAATAAAAGAACCTCCAAACTCCCTCCCCCTCCATTCTTTAATATACTCGGTGCAATTCATACTGAAGCCTTAAGCCCATCCTCAATTGCTGTGCAGACTTGGCTATCAGAAGAGTCCCTTCTGCTGAATAAAATCTAAATGTATAGTGCTCTTTATATGAGTGGATATTTGTGGAATAACATAAGTAAGAAACTTTCAATTGATGCATTGCAAAGGGAGCTCATTATGAGTGTTCCAGAACTCTAGAAGTTATGAGCCAAAATAAACAGATCATTTAAAAATGTTTTGAATAAGTAGAGACTATTTCTAAATAGTTTGCCAAAAATCTTAGTGTCACTATGTGCTGCCAAAAGTTGACAGTGAACTACACCATTAAATCAAGATGGCCAAAGTGGAGGCTCTGGAGTCCACACTGAAGTTTCAGGAGAGTGTTATCTGCAGACCATGTTATCTATTCCTGGTGTATAAGAGGCCATATCTTATTCAATACTCCTGTCTCTCTTTCATTGTTTCTTCCATCATTGCATACCACCCCTACCACCATTACATACCTGTTGAGGAGAAAAATGTAGAACACAATACTCTTTTCTTTAGGCAACATAGTTTTCTAATATGTATTGAGTTCATTCACGCTATCTTTATTACTTTATTTCACTGATTACTGAGAAACAGATTCTTACTTCCCCTTGAATAAAGCTTTTAATCATCCTATATTGATGTCAGTACTTAGATAACAGGGTCCCTTGCATTGCTGTTTTTTCTTTCTCTTGTTTAAAATAACAACATAACATCATAAAGAAATATCTGATTAAGGGCTTATCCTCATTATCTCACTGCACATGACTAAAATGGGCAGACAACTTTTTGGAGGCCAGGAAAAGGGATCCATCTCTAGCCTTCTCACAATGGATATAGAAATATGTGAGTGTGTCCAATGAAGGAACATGGTAGTCTCCTGTCTTAGCTGAAAATCTTGCAAACTATTATCAAAGTGTCTCTATTCAGACAGGATTTTCCTAATCCAGTTAAGAACTGATCTGCCACGAGAAACAAGATACAGTAAGAACACTTAAAGGGTGCAATGTGAATATGACATATTGTATGTTTCTTCTAAATTCATAGTGAAAAAATTAATGAGGGAAAATGAGTTCAATTTGCTCTCCTACATTACAAAGGAGGAAAATAATAAGATTCAATCACAAATCTCCTGCCTAACATGTAATTTGCCCCTGAGTGTCAAGACTCCTGCTTGTTCCTGGCTCAAAGCAATGCAAAAAAAAAAAAAAAAGTCTATAATTTCTCCAGAACATCTGTAGGTACCATAAGGATTCAGCAGATCAGGGGGTCTATAAAAATGGCATCAAGGGCAGTCAAAATCTGTAGATCCTCTTGATCTTACAACTCAAGGCTTTTCATACTGTATCTTGTGACACTTACTTAAATAAACTTATTCTATAAATGTCTGGATTTATGATCTGGAAATGAATTTATCATTTATTTTGTGTGACCTGCTTTTTTTCACCATATTCAGCACTTTCCTACCCAAGCAGGGAACTATCAGTAATAAATCTGAAGTGTGTGGGAGGCTATGAACAAACCTGCCACACCATAAAAATGGTTCTTTTAAATTATTTCATTGCTTACAAACAACAGTTTTTGCTAGTTCGTTCCAAATTCTGACAAAGTTGTGCCAAACTTAAATGTTTATCATCTGCTGTTTGTAGAATACTACATGTTGAATGAAGTAAGATGGCAAAATGTTAAGCCTCCAGTAGAATAGCCAGAGGGGGTGGGAGGCTGTGGTGACTTAGTGGCCAAACATATGCATTACAGATCAAGTCCCAGATTTAATTTATTTCATTTCCAGCTACATGGATCTGAAATTTGTCTGGTTAATTCCAGTAATGAATACTATTCTGCTACACAACTATTTATGTGATTTTCCACTGCATTATCTACAAAGCTTGTTTTTATTTAATGCTGTTTTAATTTTAAATCTCCATATTTCTTCTACTACTATGATATATGTTATACTTCTCTTTTTCTGGGAAATAATTTTAGCTCAAATCTAGAACTAAGCAAGTATGTTTTAAATAACTAAATAAACCTGAATGAAGTAGACTTATCTGATGAATTATTCTTTCTTTAAATTTTCCAAACATAAGGCAGAAAAATCTAAACATTTAATTGGTCTTTATAGCTATGATCCTGTTCAAGACTGCCTGTTGCTATATCACTCCACAAACTGATTGTAGTTCAGTATACATACATTTTCCTTCAAATTATTATTCATTGAATGATCTATACCTAAACTGCTCTGAGGTTGTAGGATGATTTCTTTACCATGTGATCATAGTACTTCCTCATAATGTCATTTAGAATTTTTTTTTCCAGTTTGTTATCTTGGCTATTTAAAAAAAATTTGAAACTATGTAATGCTATGTTATAATGTTATGTTTATTATACCTGCTTTGTTAATTCTCTAAACTGCCTTGAGCTTTGGAAAGGGGAAGCTTTCTCAATGTGTAACATATTGTTATGATCTAAGTCTTAATACTACTCAACGCTGTTTTCTATGGTCTTTCTTCATAAAATTGAACAGATTTGTCTGTGCTGGAATCTCAGTGTGCTAATGAAAATAAACATAAGTGAGACCCTGCCTGCCCTACCCCACTAAAGTCACCAGAGACATTTTAATTCCATATACAGCTTTGTGAAAAATGTAGGAACACAAGTAGGATCTTCATATGGGGAAAACTTGTTACAGATGCTTTAACTCTACACAACATTTTATGAAGGACTTGTCAAATGGCATAGGCCCTAAAACTGGGATATTTCACCAGTGGGGGTATAGTGATAGTAATCTAGAAACTATGAATTATAGGCCCAAACTGAAAAGTTGAGCTGCCTAGGTTTGAGATGATTATCCCAAGCATAAATGACTGGAATTTTAGAAAATACAGGGAATTCTTTGCAGCTGGCTTAAATGGATCAGCTAGTTTTCTCCAGCAGAATATGTCCAGGTAAAGAGCTGTCAAAGCCTTGGATTTAGAAGATTTGGGAAAGAGCCAGAATTCAAGTCAGCCAAGAACAAGTTCCTGAAAGAGACTTTTTAAAAATGGCAGCCAGACAAGTAATGTTGTGGTGCTTACCTACTACTAACAAGACAATTCAAGCTCCACACAGAAAGCTGATTTCTTAACAATTTATTGGAAAAGTTTTTAATTCTGACCTTTACAATGCTTTTTCCACCCCAAAGAAAAGAGCACTGCAGTTATTTAAAGTACGGTATTTTCCGGCGTATAAGACAACTTTCTAAACCCTGAAAATCTTCTCAAAAGTCGGGGGTCGTCTTATACGCCCAGTTGTCTTATACGCCAGAAAATACGGTATCTAAATGACAGTCATTGCAAGGACCTCAGATACTTCATTTGAGAAATGCAAAATCAAAAATAAATTATCTGCCAACACATTTTAGACACCAAATTCTTCGTGTCTCAAGGGAATATATTATATGCTGTATATTATATTATATATATAGTATGTATGTGTGTTTTAGGACTCTTTGTGGATGCTTTTTATCAAGTGGGATCCATTCTATGACTGCCTTTGTCTATCTGCTAACAGTTCTTCTTGCTATGTGACCAGCCCATTTCCATTTCAATTATTTTACTCTGTTAATGATATTATATACAAGATGGATTGATGAAAGTGTTTTAATAAAGTATGCTGTGTACTGCAAAATAAGTTGAAATACTGTATGCTCCTTTATTTATCCAAACAGACTCACTTGGAACAGTGGTCAGTTCAAGTAATTATCGAAAGTGGTGGTCACTCAGCTCTGTGATAGTAGTACTGTACTATACTCTTTGCAAAGAAGCAGATCATTTAGAGATGCTGTTGGATTCATTTCAAAACATCTTTTAACAGTATTGTCAATGCTTAGATTTTATTTTGCAATGTTCTTGGCATAGGGTTGCTGAAGAAGACAATTCAGAAACTTTAGTTAATTCATATTTTTTCAGATTGCTAAAAAGAATTAGATTAAAAAAACTTTCTTGTATTATTACAATTTTACTGATAAACTACTAATCTTCCAAAGTCAATTCATGCTTCCTTCATATGTCAGAAGCACAAATATTGTTGGACTGCTTCATTCTTATTGTAATCTACATGCATAGTTTGCTTATAATCTGATTTTTAAATCCCAAGACTATCGAAATATAGTGGGACAACCAGAGAGAGTGACTTATTAAGGGACTATTTTCATAGACAGTCCTTGCCTTTGAAATGTCCTCTCAATAGGCCCAATCAAAGTGATCATTACTCTTACCTGGAGAAGGGATCTCCAACCTGTGGACTGTGGCTCACTACTGGGTAATGGCCTATTTGCAACCGAGTGGCATGAGTGCTGGGCTGGTGAGCATATCCGCAGCTTCACTCGCACAAGTTGGGGGCGCTGGTGCTCATAACCCCACTCAGAAGAGTGGCAGGCACCAGTACATGTAGTCCCACTTGCGCCTGCCACTCTCACAAATGAAGCCCCTCACACAAAACCCTCCCCTCTTCCCCCCCCCAAGCTGGGCTGCCAACCTGGAAAGGTTGGAGTACGCTGAGCTAGAGAACATATTGTTAAGAACAGTTAATGGTGACATTTTAACTTAGCACAGCTAAAATGACTTTTGTTACTTATGTTTATGTCCTCTTAATTTTATTAAGTACCAGGAGACTAAGAACAGACATACAGTGCTTTAGAATGCCCATGATTATGGTGATACTAAGTTTTTAAAGATTTGAACTAAGGGGGAATAGGGTCTTGGCCTTTCAGATGTTTTGTATTTAATAGTCTGACAATTATACTGGTTACATCTCTTTTCTCTATGGCATCTCATGTCATCACCTCAAGTGTTAGAGGTTATCATTGAGAACAATCCAACAATCTTGGTATGCCTAGTTTTCTGTAATCTACACAGAGAATTAAGTTAAGCCTTGCTTTAGAAATACCTTTGACACAAATTGAAGTCAAGATTTAGCTTGAGGTAAAACTTAATACTTACCCATTACTAGGAATTGTTCTAAAATGAATTGTGATTATTTATTAATGAGTAAAAAGCACTTTCCTTTAGTCTGAAACATTTCTTCATTATTATTATTTTCTCAAAGTTATGAACTGTGGCTCAGATACATCTATATAATAAACCTTCCCAAGTATTTTCTTTCTGAAATCTTTTAAGAAATAATGTGTCTGGAATTATTATAAGTGATAGATACTAGTCAGCTGGTTAATTTGTCTTGTCTTTTCTTGAACAGCTGTTCCTGCATTAGTAGTGTGGCTCCTGCTTTGTTTCCCAGTGGAATTGAGCTATTTTATAATCTGACACCACTACTATGCCTAGCTCTCTGATATTTTGCCAAGCAGATAGCAGATCACTTTATACCACTATGAAAACTCTCTATAATGTTAGATAGTTTACAAATACTATATGGAGCCTGGCAGTGCTAGCTTCTTTAATTTTCTTTTCACACTTTCTTATTTTCCTAGACTATATTTTTAATTCTTTGGGATTATATTTGTTCATGAAAGATGCCAGTTGTTTGGTTTTGTTTATAGCTGAGATCTATTATTAACTGGCATCTTTAATATCTAAAGATTATTACATCTAAAGATTATTACAAGGATCCAAATTTTTTCTATATCTGAATCTTGATCTTATTTGCTTTAAACAGGGGTCATCCAGAAAAACTTTAAAGTTTAAAAATATTTCCATCCATCCATCAGAACATTACTATAGTTGTAGTAGCATTAAAATCTCACTCTTCCTGGAGTAATCCATTTATTTCCAGATAATCTCAAGATCAAAACATTAAACTTCTTCAGACCTATTGCCTTTCATCAAACAGTTTGTAAGATGTTATATGCATCATTCAGCTGGAAAGGAAACCAAACAGGGCCCAAAAGCAATGACGAATGAGTGAAATCATGTGCAGATGTGATGATAATTGCTTGATATTTTAGTAAGCAAACTGCACGAGGAATATTAGAATTTGTTTCAAAGAAAATGGGATGTACATAAATCCAAGATAGGGAAGAGTCTTCTCGTGGTGAGTTGGGCAACAAATAAATTTAATAAATAAATACATTTAATTAATCAAATGTATGTAGCCTCCCATCTCACCAAAGGTGACTTTGGACTATAGACATCTGTTGACAAAAGTTGCAATGCTTTGCTTTATTAACATGCCAACACAGTATTTTCTTTCATTATAGTCTTACAGTACTTTTTAAGCTGAGAATGAAGTAAATATTGTTATTTATAAAGTTTGAATGGATATGATCTTCTTATAGTTGTATGTCAAATGTGTTGGTGCCAAATTATCTAATTATGTTTTATTTTGCCAAGGAAATGTTTCAAAGCAGATGAATTCTATGAAAACCATTACATAAGCATGGTGTTTATTTCAGTAGACCAGAGATTTTAGAGCTTTATATTGGAGAACCAAAACGTTGATAAGAGAAATCATTTCATTTTATTTAAGAGCTGTGAATGACATGAGAGAACAGCAGTATTTCACTGACATCATTCTCCTATTAAAGAGACAACCCCACATTTAGATAAAGTTGCCTTTTCATAACATTTTCTTAATAAGGGCATGAGCATTAATCTAGATTTTACACTTATTTTTATGCATGGGATTCATCTATATACTATGCCACGCCATCCTGACTTTTCTATGTAAGCTTACTTGTATGTGTGTGTATAATGTATGTATTGAATTCAATCAACAGATTAGATAAGTATTTGCATTATATTGGTGTTGGGGTGCTTTGGGGTTATTTGGCTTATAACTTGAAAGCATTTCCAAGTTGTCTTGACTCCTTATTTTCACTCTTAATATAATAAGACTAACAGTGATCTATCATATATTGTCAAGCAAATTATAATTGGCTTCTTTGGTAAGTATGATTTAAAATAGTAACACATAGCATCTGGTTAGTGTCTCCTTTGAAAATAACTATAAACTATTCTATTGGCACAGATTTTTGAAAGCTAACTGGAGCCTTAGTAACTGGCCATGCAAAATTCATGCACTAGTAGACAGGTTAAACTATTGATGTCTATCTCTTTTCTTATTGTAAAGAAAAGGTATGTATTAAAACTTGCAGTATTTATAAATAATGGCACAAAAGCTTTTCTCTAAGTGTTTTCTCCTACATTATCATTGACAAAAAAATCATAATAGAATGAAGTTACAATGTTAGAAACCAGCCAAGAAGCTAATTTATAATTTTGTATGGCAGCTTCTATTTTGATTGAAATACCACTGAATTGAAACATACCTTCTGGCTTCTAATTAAGCTGAAGTTGGTATTCTGATTTTTCAGCTTTTAGAAAGTATAGGTAGTTCATCTGAGAAATAATGAAAAAGAAGTGAAGGAAAGAAAAGAAAAAATATTTAAATAAATAATTGATTTAACAAGTTTTGAAAGAAATTTTTCTCATCTTGCAGATTGATAGGACTACATAGTTAGTTCCAGTATGTATTCTAGGTGATCTAGAAAAAAACTTACTGTTTCAAATTAATCTTATAATCATATATGTTGTAATGAAGATATTCAACATCATTGTACATAAATTTGTAGATCTACAGCAGGTAGTCCATCCAGTCTAAAGATACTAAAGCATATTAACCCAGTACTTACTTACTAGACAATAAGAAGCTCAAAGTTCGTCCTTTTGCTTTATGTTTCAGGGCAGGGCGGTCTTTTTTTTTATTTTAATAGCCATAAATAATAGCCAATTCTTGAACTAAGAGAGAAGAACTTCTATCATGCTACAACACCTTTGAAGTTTTCCAAGGCAAAATTTCCTGACTCTGGGAAAGCTAGTCTTGGATAGTGGTGGGAATGGTGTCAAATACTGAATTTCTTCCTAACTGTATCAAGCTAAAAAAAAATTTCTCTGACTTTAAAGGGTAGAAGACCTGAAATATCATTTTCTGAATACTTTTGCAGAAATCAAAAAATAAGCCCTACAGAAAGGAGAAGAGGGGGAGAAGAATTTAACATTTTTTTTAAAAAAGCTGAGTACTTCTTATCTTCCACATATTTATTGCTGATTATTAAAACACAGAAAGCAATGGAATGTTTATTTTTTTTATATTACTTGTAGGCCACACATTCTGTCTCCATAAGTAAAAGGATTAATAATACAATTCTATGCATTTTTATTAGTAAATAAATCTATTACTCCCTGCAAACCGGGTTTATGATTACAATCTTATTTAAAGAGACAGAATTAGCTGTATTTGACAACAGAGACACAGGCAACTTTCCAAAACAGATTTAGCCAGAATAATTACAGCAACAAGGAAATATTTTTATGATATAGTTTGGTTGATTCATCACACAGTTGGGGGAAACAATAAGAAACGTTTAGCAAAACTCAGCCAAGCGGTCATCAATATCTTTGAGAATTCTTGCAAAAAGAAATGAACCAAGAGTTGGCCTTCCTGAAAAGGTTTTGTTTGTCTGCTAAGTTGACAAAATCCTGGAGCAGTAAATTCCATGGAATCGAAATTTGGCAAATTATATAATTTTAGCAGATTCTACAACTAGATGCCTAGCTATGTTGCTTAATGGAAAGGAAGAGGAAAATTATTCAAGATGGGGAAATTAGGCATTGTTAATACAGGCGGTGGGGGGGGGGACGATTTTCTCTAGAGCCAACCAGTCCCATGGCTGTGTGGGCCCCTATGTCCCCCACACAAGGCTACACAGCCAGGTTGGGGCCTGATTTAAATCAGTATCCCTTTTTTTTCAACCGATTTCCATTAATTTCCAGGGAGGTAGTGTCTTCCCTTACTCCCATAAAATCTTCTCTCAAACCTATTTTAAATACTTATGCAGTTGTCAACTGATACAAAAACAGCATGCTATAGAAGCAAGCCACCTATTTTTTCTTTTCTCTTACCACCAGAGATTTATTGAGATTTTCTCAATAAACCTCTGTAATAACATGATTTATTGTGCTTCTGCTATTGTACACACTCTTGATTATATATTGATATTGGCAATATATCAATGATAAAATGCTACAAGGATCTTTTCCCTTGATTTTCCTTCTAAATGGCCCTTTCCCCCCAAGTTGCCTTTGACTATGAATGAAATTCAATTCTAGGGAGGTCATTAAATGTTTTTGGACATTTTCTTTCTCAATGGATAAACATTCTATGTTTCTTTTTTATTTTGGTCAGCCATGAATGTGTAAAAATCCTGAAACATTGCAGTACTGGCTTGTTAGCTATCAAGGTTTACTAGAAGAACCACGCACTACACATTATTACACACTACAAAAACCTATTAGAAGAATATCATGCTGAATCAGGACTTTCCATAATTTTCTTTTTGTTCCCAAAGTATTGTAAACTAGATGAGGGGGAAGTAAACTAATTATATGCCAATTGTGAAGCAACCATTGGCTATCTTGGGATAAGTACTTCTTGCAAATTATACATCATGCTAAACAATGGATCTTTCAATGAGAATAAACTGGATTAACTGCAGAATGGGATTACAAAGTTTACGTAATTATTTACAAATGGAATGACCAATGATGTGGAAGAACTCATTGTTAATGACATAAATATTATAATAAAGTGTAGAATAGGCATGGGTGAAGTGTAACTTCTTAACTAATTCAATATAGTATTTTACCTTTTTAATCTGGTTTTTCCAATGTCTTCTTTCTTTTATTAATTGCATAGCAGGATGAGACCTGGTATGCTTTTACAGTCAAAACTAATTTTTTGAAAGAAACAAGTTTCTGTACCTCAAGGGCAAAAAAACCCCCCATCTTGAAGGGTGTTAGGAATGAAAAGTTTTAGATTATGTTTGTTATCCAAAAATGTAAGGAACCCCTAAAATAGTTTATTTCACTCAGTATCAATGGCAGTATGTTTGGGACAAAAGAATTCTTGAAGAGTTATATAAAAGTAGCATGTTAAATGATTAAAGTGGATAATTTCTCATAATTCTGATGTTCTATTTATTTCTGCTCCTAGCATGACTATAATATTTTATGCAAGTTTTGAAATTTAATAATTTGTTTTAATTTTATTTTTTAAAATTTATATTAGGACAATGGTGGTATAAAATAACTGGATTAATTATTTCCCTACCATTCTTGGTAATCCACATCAACACACAATCTTAGACTTTTAAGATTTTAAGAAAGAAATGGAGAATATTGATTTTTCCATTTTTAAAATTTCTTTCTCTTTAGTTTCTACATTAGAATGTAAAGAATCTCAATAACAATCTTCTGGGATTGTTCGTATATCAAAGTATAGTGTTAGTACATATTGTTTTAATATTCATCTTTTATATTTCAGTGATTGGCATTACAAATGAGAATAACATTAGGATTTCTTCTGAATATTTGTAGATGTATATAGCTTTGGATTGTTGTAGCCATGCCAGTTCTAAATGCAAGCCATGTGTAATGTGAAACCTCTTGGCATTCTTTGTTTAACATACTTTCCAGTTGAAGATCAGCAGGTGAAAAATAACAGTGTAGAGTATTAAAATACTTGGACAAATTCATGCATGATAAACATCAACTCTGGATACTCAAGATTTTCTGCTTTTTATTTTTCCATTTCATTGGTACTGTATATTATCACATCACTAACAATTGCCTTCTACACAATACTTACATCGTCTATCTGAGAGCACAGGGAAAGTTTTGAAGATAGGACTTATGGCCCACGAATATGCTGATTTACATAAGTACATAGTTATTAATTGTTATTGTATTGTACTCAGTCACTTCTGACTCTTTGTGATTCAGTACTATTGGAGGAAACAAGAGCAATAATCAAGAAAATAGTAAAGCCAAGGATTACTTCGAGAAAAGATTAATTAAAAAATAAAGGCTAGAAGTAACCCAAAAGCAGAAGTGGAGAGGAACATTTAAGAAAGATGTTGAGGATAACTGTTGAATGTGAATTTCACAGGGTTTGCACATGGTAAAATCATTATAAACACTTAATAAAATGACAATTGATTAATTGGCTTATGAAAGCCAATTAGAAAGCTGATTTGCAGTTCCTATTTGCTGCAACATAAGATGAACCAACTGTTATTTCTGAATGGCAGGAACAGATTACATTATCTTCAGCCTGCCTCTAGGCTACTTGGGTAATAAACTCTACCTTGAGTTTTCTTGCTCTGCATACGTACATTGTTTTATAGAAAACATTTTCCCCTCCTATGTATTCACCCGCTCAATCAGCAATATTCATGATACACATTTAATTTTTTTTTGCCAATTCTATTAATTAATCTCATTTTGGATTTGGATCTGATGACTATTTTGTCTATTTCCCCTGCAAAGTTGTTGTTATGTTGGCATATGACATATCTCTTGGCCTTTGATCTTTTCTCCTTTGAAAGTATTTGAGTCATCCTCTGGCAATTTCACTTGTTGTATTAAATTTAAAATTCCTTTAGTATCTTTGTAAACACAATTTAGAATTATTTTTAACCCCAAGGACGTTTGATGCAAATATGTATGTTGTATCTGGGGCTTCCTTGAAGAATCTTGAGTTCAATTCTAATTCTAGTTGCTTTGTTGTGTGCACTTCTGCAGTAGTCATATAAACTTCTGCACCTTTCATCTTCATTGTCTTATCCATCCCTGCTGGCAATAGATTACATGATACAGTGAATCACAAGCTGTTCCAGATTCCATCCATTTGTATAACTCTCATCATGATCATTAAAGTGTTTACTGTAAGTTGCTTTGCCAGAGCTCTTTCTTTTGATAATGCACGTGTTATTGGATGGTTTACATCTGCACGAGTTGGGCATTTTCCCAGCTCCATTCTTTTTATCCATCCCTTGTCCTTAGCCAGGTTGTTATATCAGTAACCTTCACTTGTGATATACTATATAACAGGGGTGTCAAACTGCCAGCCCGCAAGCCAGATGTGTCACGCAGAAGCCGTGCCCACCCCAGGTCCAGCAAGGGGAAAAAAGTTGCGATATGTTGTGACACTTCACGTGACGCAGTGAGTTTGACATACCGCTATATAAGAAACCTCTTGAAATATTTAAAATGTTTAAATAAATCGTGTGGAATCAATATATCTCTCCAAATATGTATCAGTCTTGATGCATGATTCTTTTTCTTAATATTAATTCTTTCCAAAAAATATAGAGATATTTTCATCCTTCTCTTAATATCCTCTTTCATCTGAGTAATACATATTGTAATACTTTTATTCACTAAACAAGTTATCTTCCTGGCAAAAATATCCTCGATCCTGTATTTCATAAAAATAATCAGGAATCAAATTTAATTTTTTCCTTTAACATTAACAATTATATTCTCAGAAACTGAGAAAGGCAGTGTTTTAGTAAACTAACATTAAACATTCATTCATTTAGTTGAAAATCCTAAAGGGGAAAACAACCCAAGAAGCATGAGAAACTCTGAAAAATGGGATCATAAAAGCCCAAACCAGCACAATACCACTGAAAAAGAAAAACAAGAAATTTAAGAAGAAACCAGCATGGCTGCACAAAGATCTCTCTGACAAACTGAAAGATAAAAAGGACAAATACAAAAAAATGGAAAGAGGCGCACATAACTAAGGCCAATTATCAGCAGACAGCAGACAGGAAATATTAGACAGTAGGGAGAAAGCAGAGCTGCTTAACTCATTCTTTGCACCAGTTTTTCACACAAAAAGAAATTACAGCCCAACATACAAAAAGAACCCACTACAAAAGACAAACTAGAGACAGAAATTATAATAAGCAGGAAAATGGTAAGAGAACATCTATTCGCCCTTGACAAATATAAATCACTGGGACCCGACAGACTACATCCCAGAGTTCTGAAGGAGCTGGCAGATGTTATGTCAGAACCACTGCACCATATCTTTCAAAACTCCTGGAGCACTGGGGAAATACCTGAGGATTGGAAAAGGGCTGATGTGGTTCCCATCTTCAAAAAAGGAAAAAAAACGGACCCAGGAAACTACAGACCAATCAGTTTAACATCAATACCTGGGAAGATCCTAGAAAAGATAATCAAAAAACAGATATGCAAACAACTAGAAGCAAACAAAATTATAACTAGTAGCCAGCATGGGTTTATTAAAAACAGATCATGCCAAACCAATCATTTCATTCTTTGATAAAGTGACTAAACTAGTAGACCAGCAAAATAGTATATTTAGATTTCAGTAAGGCATTTGATAAACCTACTCCTTGGTAAGCTAGAAAAAGGTGGAATAGACAACATCACCACCAGATGGCTCTATAGCTGACTGGCAAATTCAACAAGTAGTCCTCAATGGCACTACATCCACATGGAGAGAAATAAGCAATGGGGTACCACAGGGTTCCATCTTAGGCCTAGTACTCTTCAATATCCTCATCAATGACTTAGATGAAGGAATTGAAGGGGAACTCATCAAATTTGCAGATGACGCCAAACTGGCAGGAGTAGTCAACACCCCAGAAGACAAACTCAGGATCCAAAAAGATCTTGACAAACTTGAACAATGGGCCCTATAAAAAAAAAAGAGTTTCGATGTGGAGAAAAGCAAAGTTTTACATTTAGGCAGGAAAAATCAAAGGTATAAGTACAGACTGGGCGAAACCTGGATTAAAAACTAACTGTGAGAGGGACCTTGGAGTCCTAGTGGACAATCACTTGACTGTGAGCCAGCAGTGTGCAGCAGCAGCCAAAAAAGCTAATACAATCCTGGATTGTATAAACAGAGGCATAGAATCAAGATCACACGAAGTATTAGTACTGCTTTATAAATCCCTAGTAAGACCACACCTGGAATACTGCAGCCAATTTTGGCCATCATATCACAAAAAAGATGTCGAGAATTTGGAAAAAATTCAGAGAAGAGCAACTAAGATGATCAAAGGCCTGGAGACTAAAACATACGAAGAACAGCTGCAGGACTTGGATTTGGCTAGTCTAAAGAAAAGAAGAAATAGGGGAGACATGATAGCAGTGTTCCAGTATTTGAGGGGCTGCCATAAAGAACAGAGGGTCATGTTATTCTCCAAAGCACCAGAGGGCAGGATAAGAAACAATGGCTGGAAATTGATCAACCTGGAATTAAGGAGAAACTTCCTGACAGTGAGGACAATTAACCAGTGGAACAGCTTGCCTCCAGAAATCATGGGCACTCTATCACTTGAGATTTTTAAGAAGAGGCTAGACAGTCACTTGTCTGAGATCATATAAGTTCTCCTGCTTGAGCAGGGGGCTGGACTAGGAGACCTCCAATGTCCCTTCCAGCTCCTATCCTATCCTATCCTATCCCGTCCCGTCCCGTCCCGTCCCGTCCTGTCCCGTCCCATCCCATTCCATTCCATTCCATTCCATTCTATTCTATTCTATTCTATTCTATTCTATTCTATTCTATTCTATTCATTTATTATTTAATTTATTATCGCCTCCCATCTCTGATGAATTCCCATGAATTAAATAATGTATGTGTTCTGCCAATCTGAATGCATAGGTGCATTCGATTATACACTAAAAGTAATAAAAAAGTGGAGTGGTGCAGAAACACGAATATTCATCTTGTTAAATCGATGTTACATTTTTGTTTATTCTGAATTTAGAATATAGTCTAAAGATTGATTGGTTCATTAATGCTACAGTTTGCCAGGTAAAGGCAATTATACAGGTAATAAATACTTTGATGTTTTCTAATCTCAGGTAGTGATTATTCTTGTGTCTATTTCCACCAACCAAGGGCTTTTTGAAGCAGCTACTGAGCATTTGAAAATAAAGATAATTCACTCTTATAAAGCAGGGGATGAGTTTTAAAAAAAATCTCTAAACCCTTCCACCTAGCAATTTCAATTATGAACAAAAGGTTGAACGAAAGGGAAGTTATGTTAAAATTTCAGACCTGGAAAACCAACAAAACCTCTGCTATTATTTCTCAAAATCAAAGCCATAGATCACCAAAAACAGTCTGCTGAAAAGTTTAGTTGATATAAAAGTAACAGTTCCGCATATTTATGCAACACTGATGTACGTGGGAGAATAATGTAACATAATTAATACAACATCCCAGCACAAATAAGATGGGGAAATATTGATTTAATTGACACATGTGTACCAGAAGTCTCTTCTGTTTCCTAGGACCCCAATTATGTAACTATGGTTACAGGTTGTGCATTTGAAGAAATCCAGACATATTGCGTCTGTGAACTTGATCTCTGCAGAATACATTGTTTAAATGTTTTATTTTGGTTCAGTTCCCAACTTGCTTGGAGTTGTGAATTCATTTAAGCTATTGCTTTGCAGACTTGGTGTTTCCTGTCTTGGTTTTTCCTGTATAGTAGATATGTAATCTTCAACAGTCTTTTGCTTACAAGCCTTCTTTCTCATCTTAGAGCTAAATAGGTACAAAGATTTTTCTCTTTTCTAACATCCTTGTGGTTATGGTTAAGACTGTGGTGATTAGCAATCACCTTAGGCTGCAATTTAATTTGATATCCATGAATTCTAACAGTTTAAATGTTAGACCTCTTAAAATTGCATGCCCGTATGAAAATAAAAGCAGTTATAATTATAACTGGTTTTAGCATTCTATCTCTCCTTAGGTCTATTAAAGATTTCCTAAGATTATTTTTGTAATGTCTCGTTCCAACTGAATCTTATAATCTTTGTCTTTTCCCCAGTTAGCTATGTAAAGAGAGAAACCAAATTTCATTCCTTAGCCAAGAACTTTGTTGCTTAATTTATGGAAGCACAATCTTTCTTTTACATGTCAAATGTGACCTTTCCTATGACAATGAACATGACAGGTGTAATGGGGAAAAAAGCATGTCAAGGAAATAACTGCTAAGCATGTGTCTTAAAATTACCAATGTGAGATAAAAGGGGGAACAATTAATGTCAATCAAGCTTTCTCTTTAAAAAATAATAATAATAAGGTTTTCCTGTAAGTTAAGTAGAGTTTGATGCTTTCATTTCAAAGGATTCTATATATTATTTGTTGGAGAGAATATTTTTTCTCATTTTTGAATTTTTATTTGTTTCTCCAGACAGTATACCTTTCAAGATGCATAAAATAGCAACGAAAGTTAATTATCGTGCCCTTAATCAAAGTGGTTTGAATACTTTATCTTTGTCTCTGTGCATTAGGAAAGCAAGCAATGTATATAAGACTTACTCTTATATTGTAAAGTTGGAGTTTCTATACAAAAGCCATAACTGTTAAATTTCATACATTCTGTCTTTGCCAGGTTAATCTTCTACTAAAAAGTGTTAAAAATAAGAGGACATTTAAAAAAAGGCCTTTTGCCCTGTATAATATTTTGAGATGTATCAGAACAGTAGGCTTTTAACAGTACAAAATAAAATAAAAAATAAAAAAACAAACTAAATGTGAATTATCTTTGTTATAGATAGCAGAAACAAAGAATGTTTCTGTGTATATTTAGAAAATTACCATGGTAAGAAGAACTAAATCAGAGATGTTAAACAGAGTTTGAAATATTATAGCAGTATAGCTCCTGAACTAAATTGCCTCAGAGTCCGCTATGCCTTTTCAAGGAACCGAATCCTTTTCATCTCTCTGTTGAATGATGGCCCAACAACAAAAGTCATAAGACTGCTAAAAGTATTGATTCACTGGGATATATTACAAAGCAAATCCAAGCTTGGTATTTTCAATCATTGGCTTGATGGTGATACCCTGACACATTTTCCTTAGATAATTCTGACGTTAATATTATTTATCCAAGGGTATCATAGCTGAAGCAGGTATAATTGAGCTTTTTCTTCACAGTGGCTAGACATAAAAAGCTTACAAAAACAAACAAACAAAAACCTGAACTATAGATAACAAACTTGAAGGAAATAAGGAGATGTCACTGTTTTATTTAGAAAATAAACTTATCACTATGGTATCAGAGTTGAATCTGGATGAGTTTGGAACTATCCTTTACTTGTCTTCTGCTGAACAAATCACTGGGAAGATCTCCAAGCATAACATGTGGTA
>NW_015386145.1:0-4474 GCF_001527695.2 Protobothrops mucrosquamatus
GTGCTGGAGAAGACTCCTGCGAGTCCCTTGGACTGCAAGGCGTTCAAACCGGTCAGTCCTAGAAGAGATCAACCCTGACTGCTCTTTAGAAGGCCAGATCCTGAAGTTGAAACTCAAATACTTTGGCCACCTAATGAGAAGGAAGGACTCACTGGAGAAGGGCCTAATGCTGGGAAAGATTGAGGGCAATAGAAGAAGGAGTCGACAGAGAATGAGGTGGCTGGATGGAGTCACTGAAGCAGTAGGCGTGAACTTAAATGGACTCCAGAAGATGGTAGAGGACAGGAAGACCTGGAGGAACGTTGTCCATGGGGTCGCGATGGATTGGACACGACTTCGCAATTAACAACAACAAAAACTGTTTCTATCCACTTGGTTTATTTATCTATTTATTTGGGTTCTAGTTACAGTACTTCTGCAGATGAGCATGCTGTTCCTTGATAGGGATGACATTGCTTTGTTGACCACAACGGCTCCTCTCAAGTAACCAATTTTCCTTCCTACCTGATGTGCATCATAGCTCTGCATCTAATTTTGCAGATGACCATCCTGTCTTTGAAAACCTGCCCGATCTGCTTCGAAGTTTTGGCTTGGAATGTTGTGTGAAACACTCATTGTGGTTTATAAACTATGATTTACCACACAGGTGCACCATTTCTAAGAAGATAAGGGATAGACTTTAAATATCTTTTGAATGTCCTCGGGGGGGAGGGCACTTTAAAACTAATGGATGGGACCAAAACAAAGACTATTTAGATACAATTTCATTTTTCAGTTCAATACTGTTGGTGAGATTATTTGCCCATTAATAATAACCTGCCCATTAATTAATAATTAATATATCACAATTAAAATTATGATTTAAAATAATTTTTAGAAGTTGGGGACAATATGAAGGTCTGGGCCTAGGTTTGTGCATCTCTGGCATATTACTAAATGCAACATGTGAATTCTTGTTTGTAACTAATCCAATCAAGCATGGTTAAATGCAATATGTGGACACAGCCATTGTTAGAGCAATCTACTCAGAAAGGTGCTTTGAAGAAAAAAATAAAACATCTCATGTAATAAGTGAGTATGTGAAACACAGAGGGCATTAGGAAATTAGGAATAGGAGAGAAAGAGAGAGAGAGAAGGAGAGAGGGAGGGGGAGAGAGAAGAGAGAAGAGAGAGGGGGAAGAGAGAGAGAGATCATATAATGGTAATCTCCATCTACAGCTTTATCAGCTAAATCAATAAAAGCTACCTCTGTCCCAGATCGATCAGACATTGATTAGATCTTCTGAGATCACTGTAATTGAAAAAAAAAAGCATGTGTGCTAGACCACATGAGCAAACGGAGAATTCATTTCATGCAATTATATTCATGGGCTGGACTTTATTAAAAGAGAATAAATGTGAGAAGTTAGGAAGGTATAGGTTTTCCCATATTTCAATAATATTCTAAGAATAGAAAAAAAAACACCTGTAACATTAATTGCCTGTTGAAAAGCATCTGGCAACTTCAGTATAATTGTACTGGATACAGGGAGGCAAAAAGCAAAATTACTACTGAAGGCTATTCCCATGGTTTATTTAACCATGGTTTAATGCATAGGTATTATATGAAGACAACATGAGGTGATGTCTGAAAAAGATACCATGCAGAGGATAATGGGGGAAAATAGCAATGGAAGGCATTATTTGACAAACCAAGAGGCAGAGCAAGGTTGCATCTTTTGCACCCCTGATAAAAAAGTTAGATTTGAATCTTAAATTTTGTAGTGGCTAGTCAGAATAGATTAAAGTATGCAACTAATGCTCACAGATGCTGTGATGTTCATGCTTACAAAATGGCTGCTGTTGGTTTTGGAAACATTTAAAAGCTGAATCAGATGCAAAATCTTATAAGTCCTGTTCTCATGGGATAAAGTTTAGCAAAAAAAAATTCTTATGCATTTTGAGTATATAACCTAATTTTAACTGTCCTTTCAAAGTTTTGTTTCCCATAAGATTTTAAAGTCTTTATATGAAAATAGCACTTGAAACTGTTCCAATCTCTTACAGGTTTCAGAACAACTCTGATTTAAAAATTATTTTCAATTGGCTTAATCAAAGGTATTATTTCTGTGCTACAATAAAAGATAAATCTAAGATATGTTCTATTTTTTTCCTTCCCCCAATCCTATTTTATGCTATCTTATGTATACACAACAGTAGTGATGGGACAAGGAACATGATTCTCCTTTTCAGGTAGAAAATGGTTAAAGAAACCAACTCAAAACTGAAGCCACAACGCTAATATCCTCCAAATCACTTGGCCAACATTTTGAATGACAGATATAGCCAGGCCAGAAACAAACTACATAATGTGCATAATGGCTGCAGTCACACCACACGGTAAACCATATAGATTATTGGGTTTTGGCTTCATGTGCTATGCAAATATAGCCATTGTGATTTGTGACCCATGTTTATGGCTTGGCCTGATGTGAATTCAACTACTTCTAAATTATTCCATAAATTATTATTATTATTATTTTTAAATAAATTTTTATTAATTTTTCATTTAAAAACAGAAGCATAAATCTTTTATCAACCAAAGAAAATAAAACTAAACAAAACATTCACGGACGTGTCCGGTGTCCCCCTCCCGCACCACCCTCTTCCACTTACCACTCCTTCCTCCTCCCATTCTACCACCACTCCTCCTTCCTCCCTCTTTCCTACCTCCCTTCCTCACTCAACCATCCCGTCTTGTGCAGTTGGGGTATCACCGGGCACCTCCTTAAAAAATCATACATATAAATACAAACCTACCCTTTTCCCCCCTCCCCCCCCAGGACTTCCCAAAGCTAATCTAGGAAATAAACACACAATAATCCAATTCTATTCAAAACTACTCATTATTACTACACACTAGTATAAACTTGCTATGACTCTAAAATAACATTAAAATACGTACAATTTTTTTTAAATATGTCAGTATATGATATACATATTTTTGTTCAAAATTTTTAATCAAAAGCTACATAATAATTTTTCAATTCATACTTTCTCTGAATATAATCTATCCATCTTCTCCACATTGAGATAAATTTTTCCTGAGAATGATCCTTCAGGTACGCGGATATTTTTGCCATCTCTGCAAAATATGATACTTTCTGTNTGTCATCTCATCCTATTCTTTAATAAAACATCAGATATCGTGTCTTCTCTTTCTGCAGCAGAGAGAGAGAGAGAAGGGGAGATCTGGTCCACACAGGATCCTGGAAAATTCCCACCAAATCCTAAGAAACTTTGGAGTGTCTCTTATTGCCAAAATCAATAACACAGGCACCCAAAGAAGCCATCTTGCTGCTTCTGCTCATTCATCTTCCAGAAATGATTGCTGGTAAGAGGAGAAAACAAAAACATATCAAGTAAGTTACTGAAATTTTATTTTGCAACCTTTTCTTTGCTCTTTTCTGCAATTAAAAGAAACTGGGCATCACACTGGTAATGAGGAGAGCCGCATCTAAAGAGCCACTGTATGTGATCATCCAATAAGTAACAATAAAGTCACAAGGCTCTCTTAGACTGATCTCCAAGCTGTCTGCAAGCAAGCTTTAAGATCTCTAATACAAGTGATCTGTCCCTTCTTTGGCTGTCTGTGGAACGGGAACTGTAGAAAGAGTGAGAGAGAGATGTCAAAAGGCAAAAATATAGCTCATCAGAAAGAAAGAGAACAGGCAACTCTCCCACATTTGGCTTCTGTTCCACTCACAGACTTGCTTCTTCCCAGCCATTTCTATGGAATGACCTAAATGACCTTGCACAAGTTCTTATCTTTCATAATCTGTGGAGTTGGAATTATGGAAGTTGAAGCCCCATAGACCTGTAGGGTATCATATTGGCAAAGCTGCTTTAGAGAGATAATCAAGCACAAATGATTCATTTCTCCCATCTCTCTAGTAATGGCATTCAAATTTTGTCATACAAAAAATACATACGTTACATGGTCAGAGATTCTAGATTATGCTCATGTGCAGCATAAAGGCACAATTAATTCACAAATATATATGTTTCCATTGTTATAGCAACCAATTAGTGTCCATATACATTCTAGAAATGCATGTTAGGAAAAAAAACTTGATTTAAATAAATTAAACTGTTTAATTAGTGACAGATTTTATTTTCCTGGGCTCCAAGATCACCTCAGATGGGGACTGCAGCCAAGAAATTAAAAGACGCTTGCTCCTGGGGAGGAAAGCTATGGCAAATTTAGACAGCATACTAAAAAGCAGAGACATCACTCTGCCAACAAAAGTGCGTATAGTCAAGGCCATGGTTTTCCCAGTTGCAATGTATGGATGTGAAAGTTGGACCATAAGAAAGGCTGAGCGACAAAGAATTGAGGCCTTTGAACTATGGTGCTGGAGAAGACTCCTGCGAGTCCCTTGGACTGCAAGGCGTTCAAACCGGTCAGTCCTAGAAGAGATCAACCCCGACTGCT
>NW_015386145.1:5026-10110 GCF_001527695.2 Protobothrops mucrosquamatus
TATGGTGCTGGAGAAGACTCCTGCGAGTCCCTTGGACTGCAAGGCGTTCAAACCGGTCAGTCCTAGAAGAGATCAACCCCGACTGCTCTTTAGAAGGCCAGATCCTGAAGTTGAAACTCAAATACTTTGGCCACCTAATGAGAAGGAAGGACTCACTGGAGAAGGGCCTAATGCTGGGAAAGATTGAGGGCAATAGAAGGAGTCGACAGAGAATGAGGTGGCTGGATGGAGTCACTGAAGCAGTAGGCGTGAACTTAAATGGACTCCAGAAGATGGTAGAGGACAGGAAGACCTGGAGGAACGTTGTCCATGGGGTCGCGATGGATTGGACACGACTTCGCAATTAACAACAACAAAAACTGTTTCTATCCACTTGGTTTATTTATCTATTTATTTGGGTTCTAGTTACAGTACATCTGCAGATGAGCATGCTGTTCCTTGATAGGGATGACATTGCTTTGTTGACCACAACGGCTCCTCTCAAGTAACCAATTTTCCTTCCTACCTGATGTGCATCATAGCTCTGCATCTAATTTTGCAGATGACCATCCTGTCTTTGAAAACCTGCCCGATCTGCTTCGAAGTTTTGGCTTGGAATGTTGTGTGAAACACTCATTGTGGTTTATAAACTATGATTTACCACACAGGTGCACCATTTCTAAGAAGATAAGGGATAGACTTTAAATATCTTTTGAATGTCCTCGGGGGGAGGGCACTTTAAAACTAATGGATGGGACCAAAACAAAGACTATTTAGATACAATTTCATTTTTCAGTTCAATACTGTTGGTGAGATTATTTGCCCATTAATAATAACCTTCATATATCACAATTAAAATTATGATTTAAAATAATTTTTAGAAGTTGGGGACAATATGAAGGTCTGGGCCTAGGTTTGTGCATCTCTGGCATATTACTAAATGCAACATGTGAATTCTTGTTTGTAACTAATCCAATCAAGCATGGTTAAATGCAATATGTGGACACAGCCATTGTTAGAGCAATCTACTCAGAAAGGTGCTTTGAAGAAAAAAAATAAAACATCTCATGTAATAAGTGAGTATGTGAAACACAGAGGGCATTAGGAAATTAGGAATAGGAGAGAAAGAGAGAGAGAGAAGGAGAGAGGGAGGGGGAGAGAGAGAGAGAAGAGAGAGGGGGAAGAGGGAGAGAGATCATATAATGGTAATCTCCATCTACAGCTTTATCAGCTAAATCAATAAAAGCTACCTCTGTCCCAGATCGATCAGACATTGATTAGATCTTCTGAGATCACTGTAATTGAAAAAAAAAAGCATGTGTGCTAGACCACATGAGCAAACGGAGAATTCATTTCATGCAATTATATTCATGGGCTGGACTTTATTAAAAGAGAATAAATGTGAGAAGTTAGGAAGGTATAGGTTTTCCCATATTTCAATAATATTCTAAGAATAGAAAAAAAAAACCCTGTAACATTAATTGCTTGTTGAAAAGCATCTGGCAACTTCAGTATAAGTGTACTGGATACAGGGAGGCAAAAAGCAAAATTACTACTGAAGGCTATTCCCATGGTTTATTTAACCATGGTTTAATGCATAGGTATTATATGAAGACAACATGAGGTGATGTCTGAAAAAGATACCATGCAGAGGATAATGGGGGGAAATAGCAATGGAAGGCATTATTTGACAAACCAAGAGGCAGAGCAAGGTTGCATTCTTTTGCACCCCTGATAAAAAAGTTAGATTTGAATCTTAAATTTTGTAGTGGCTAGTCAGAATAGATTAAAGTATGCAACTAATGCTCACAGATGCTGTGATGTTCATGCTCACAAAATGGCTGCTGTTGGTTTTGGAAACATTTAAAAGCTGAATCAGATGCAAAATCTTATAAGTCCTGTTCTCATGGGATAAAGTTTAGCAAAAAAAAAAAAGTCTTATGCATTTTGAGTATATAACCTAATTTTAACTGTCCTTTCAAAGTTTTGTTTCCCATAAGATTTTAAAGTCTTTATATGAAAATAGCACTTGAAACTGTTCCAATCTCTTACAGGTTTCAGAACAACTCTGATTTAAAAATTATTTTCAATTGGCTTAATCAAAGGTATTATTTCTGTGCTACAATAAAAGATAAATCTAAGATATCTTCTATTTTTTTCCTTCCCCCAATCCTATTTTATGCTATCTTATGTATACACAACAGTAGTGATGAGACAAGGGACATGATTCTCCTTTTCAGGTAGAAAATGGTTAAAGAAACCAACTCAAAACTGAAGCCACAACGCTAATATCCTCCAAATCACTTGGCCAACATTTTGAATGACAGATATAGTCAGGCCAGAAACAAACTACATAATGCGCATAATGGCTGCAGTCACACCACATGGTAAACCATATAGATTATTGGGTCTTGACTTCATGTGCTATGCAAATATAGCCATTGTGATTTGTGACCCATGTTTATGGCTTGGCCTGATGTGAATTCAACTACTAAATTATTCCATAAATTATTATTAAACTGCAATATAGTGTAACATGTGAACCCAGGTAAGGTTTTGATCAGCAAGCCTTAACTTTGTCTAATATAATGTCCTTTCATTCTCAAAAGGATTAAAATAAATGTCATAGGAACATCTTTTCTCCATTTTCTTTGGATTTCCTAATATCTTCTATGAGTAGGAAATTCAGGTAACAAAAAGTTACTACTTTTGATCAGGTCTTAGCTTAGCCTTTTCTGCCTGTTTTCACTGGAATCACTTCAAAATAACCTGAACTCATCTAGGGAAGAGCTGAAAAATTACACTCTCATTTTGAAAATTAACAACAGACAGAATTGATAATTACCCAGCTGTTCTGCCTAAAGGTTCTGAACAGCTTAAAGGTCACCCAGCCTAAAGGGGACTCGCTTGGAGGAATAAATCTGTGCAGGGTTTCAAGGCAATCGAGTTGCTTGCCTCTTCCTGGTTTCTGAAACTTCTTAGCTAGGAAACCTACTGCTGCTGCCAAGAGAGCTCAACTTTTGTATCACTCCCTCTAATTGAAAACTCAGTTGGTAAGGGCTGACAAGTTGTAACCAAAGTGGTTTTCCTGAAAAAACACAGAATTGGAGAATTGGGTAGGGCCATTTAGGTTTAGGACAGCTGAACAGGAATCCAAATTAAGGTATTCATGAGAGGTGGATCATGGATGTCCATAGGTCCAGGTGGATGTCCATAGGCCCAGGTGGATGTCCACCTGTAACAAACCACAATGACATAAAAACTGCACCATGAACATCATGATATCCTCATATACGAATGAGATTATTTACATACTTGTATCACTTTGCATTATGATGCTTGTTTGATGCAACTGTATTAGTTTGATAAAATGATCCATGAGTTGTCACTCAACATACATCCCCTGCTTCCTCTTATAGATGCTTAGAGCTCTTCAGGCTGTGCTTGAACACACCCAGGGAAGGGGAGCTGCCACATCCCTCTAGGGCTGCAATGATCTTGCTAGGAAGTTTCTCCTATCATTCAACCAAATCAACTTCTGCAAAAGACACTATTTTCTGTCTTGCCTTCTGCATTCATGTGGGACAGACTCCCCTACAGAATTTGTAGAGGAGGAGATCCTGGCATGGAGCAAGGACCAACCAGCCAATGAGGACTGAGTACATTCAGTTGTCTTAAAATAAAGTGATAAAACCAGAAAAATGAGAGAGGATGGAAGACCATCCTTGAGATGTCCTAGCTGATGAAACAGGAGCTTCTCCATCTTTTGTTCCAGAGAAATGAGCCAAAATTCTTTATTTTTTAGATCAAAGTGCATAGCTCGCAAATATAAGAGAGCTAGTTGGGGAATGGAAGACCCTTGGAATATTGCTGAACTACAAACTCCTAGCTGCCTCAGCCACCATGGCCTAGATGAGAATGCTTCATAATAGCAATAGCAATAGCACTTATATACCACTTCATAGTGCTTTACAGCCCTCTCTGATTTACAGAGTCAACATATTGCCAACAATCTGGGTCCTCATTTTACCGACCTCGGAAGGATGGAAGGCTGAGTCAACCTTGAGATGGTCAGAATCAAACTGCTGGCAGTTGGCAGAATTAGCTTGCAATACTGCATTTTAACCACTGAGCCAGTACACGGCTCTCAAAATGCTTGAAATTCTGCTTGGTCATATTTTAATTCTATCTTTGGACAAACCAGACACCCAGTGCCACTCATTGCTACTCCTCAGGTGAAATTCCTGTGACGGTTCTGAATCTTGAGAGTGAACTTTATTAAAAGCAATTAACAGCTCCATAAATACAGTCTGAGGCATAATTTGTTAACTAAATACTACACATTGCTTGTGCTATTTGCTTTGTTACCTCCCATCCTATCTTGCCTTCTTCAAGAACTGAACTGGGACCACACATTGTCTACAGCCCATTTTTGTTACCTCCCCCCTCAGAACCCCTCACGTTTTGTGACTGAAACCTGGTGATAAATTGTTTATCTTGGGCAGCTCTATACTTTGCACTGGGGGCAGGGACTGAAATAGGCATGTTTAGCCTAGGACTCCATGGAGCACACATTTCTTTTTAAGTTTTAGAATTAGTACACCATAAAGTTAGCCTATTAAAATTCCACTGACTTCAAGGGAATAAACATGTAGCTTTAAAAGGCTGGATAACATTAATATATCCCATACTGAATGGTCATTTCAACAAACATTTTAAAATGCCTTTCATCCCATTCTCTTTCACATAATAACTGACCCACAGTATTTGGTTGGCTGCTAAGCCAAAATCTTATTTGTATGGTTTTGTCTTTGCACCGTGTGCAGATATATTATGGCTCGTTAATGAGAGGTTTATAGCAAGCAGGGTACATGAAATTTGGTGAATTTCATGGTTGAATAAGGAGTTGAATCTGAGCTACCTGGGTCCTAGCCCAATTGCTTTGCATTGGTTCTTGCTGATTTATTTTTTTCAATGAAATTCTAAACCAACTCTCTAAGTTAGTCCTGCTCTCCAAAGCAATGTTTCCCACCCAAACATCCTAATGCAGCCACTTGTAACAATAACACATTGTTCTGAGCTTTGCTGTTGGTATTAACAAAGAT
>NW_015386145.1:10494-36091 GCF_001527695.2 Protobothrops mucrosquamatus
TTGAATCTGAGCTACCTGGGTCCTAGCCCAATTGCTTTGCATTGGTTCTTGCTGATTTATTTTTTTCAATGAAATTCTAAACCAACTCTCTAAGTTAGTCCTGCTCTCCAAAGCAATGTTTCCCACCCAAACATCCTAATGCAGCCACTTGTAACAATAACACATTGTTCTGAGCTTTGCTGTTGGTATTAACAAAGATTACCAGTGTGTTTTGCCTTCGGGATAATTCTTGACTGGAGTCTGACTTGAGGAAGGAATGTTAATTGCCCGAGATATTAAAGTTATGCCCCTCAGTGAGAGCTAATTGTTGGGAGATTGCTCCTGGATAGAGAGCTATTCTGCAATGTTCTGCTTAGGAAAAACTAATCAGAGAAGGGGGTTGTGAACATACCTTCTCTCTTAGCAAAAGATGACGTAATCTCCTTTAGCTCTCTGTGTGGAGTGAGAAAAACTGCAGTTTTGATTCAGGAAATAAAAAAATAAGCAGAGAGAGGTGAATTATTTAAGCCAAATCTGCTTTCGAATGCTGCCTTTCTTCCTGAATAAGGCCACGAATTGAATTTCCTTTTGGGGTCATAAACTCAGCTTGCAATTTGAAAATAAACACATTATTTACAAAGCCCCATTAAGCCCATTTAGTGCAGTGGTTCAAGTGTGAGGCTAGGACTGAGAAAACTCAGATTCAGATCCATTCTCTGCTATGGAAGCCTGCTAGGTGACTTGGAGCTTAGTCACTTTATCTCAGCCCAACCTATTTCTCAGGTAATTATTGCTGGAAATGGAGGAGATTGCCCTATATGCCAGCTCCCAGGAGAAAAGTGGGATATAAATCAAAGAAATTCAGCCTTCAGTATATGTCTCTGGAACTCCTTGCTGATGACGAAGTTTGTGACTTTAGTTGTCAAACAATAGGCCCAGAGTATACATTCACACATTATATATTGTGATTTGCCTGGTTTGGGTTTATGTTTTACGAATCTGACAACTATAGTTTATAAAGCAATGGTTGGAAACTAATCAAGGAGAGAAGCAACCTAGAAGGAGAAATTTCCTGACAGTGAGAATAATAAAGCAGTGGAACATCTTGCCTTTAGAAGTTGTGGATGCTCCATACAGGAGATAACTGAGATACAAATGGATTTCAAACCAGAAATATTTCTTTTGGGCATAATAAATTTAAAGATNTAAGGAGACGTCAGAATTTTATGAAATTTGGAATAAATGTTATAATTGGCTAGAACAGAGAAAGAAAAAGATATAATTATTGATGTATATAAAATGTAAATAAGATGTAAAGAACATTTAAAATGTAAAGCACTGTTCTGTTAGAAGAAAAGATTTATGTTTATGTAGTTTTGGTGTATGGTGTATGGTGGGAAAAAAATTAAAAAAAAAAAAAGAAGTTGTGGATGCTCCATCACTGGAGGCTTTTAAGAAGAAATTGGACAACCATTTGTCTGGAAAGTTATAGGGTCTCCTGTTTGAGCAGAGGGTTGGACTAGAAGGCCTCCAAGGTCCCTTCCAACTCTCTTATTCTGTTAAAGCATATATTGTGGCAGCTGGCCAATTGTGGCTTATTCAGCAAACCACAGTTAGGCCATACCTTAGCCCAATGTGATATACCAACATTTAAAACAAAAGTTTTGGCCTGCACTGTAGCCCCAAGTCTGCTTAAGCATAACCTTACACTCCTCAGAGCAGAAATGCAGCTGCAGCCACTATCTAGTCTTTTGGGTGTCCCGCAAGCCAAGTAGGGACACGTGGCTGGCCAACATGTGCAAAGCCTACTCATAGTTTGAGTAGTTCCAGCTTAAGACAAGCTGCTGCAGGTTGTTTTGGCAGGCATCCTAGCTTGCTGGCCAGCTGATGTTTCTCAATACAGCAATTGAACAGCAGGTTTCCTTGGTTGAGTGGCTGGCAAGTTTTCCCACTAGATCAGAGCACTTCTTCCTCAAAGAGGCCCCTTGTCTGAAACATACAGTGTAGCACATTGATGATACAAAGATATAAATATGTGCACATTATCACTCCTTCCATAGAAGTCCAGAAAAGACTTTCCTTTACAGTGTTATTTCAGTGACACAGAGAGCAGTAAACATATTTCACAAAATACTATCTTGCCCATTTCATTCATAAATATTACAGAGGGATCAGGGCAAAAACAGATGGATGGATCCCTTGGCACCTTCCAGGCTGCCTGCCTCACCTGGATTTTTACACATTTTTAATTACTTCTTGTCAAATGGGAAGCTTGCATTCTGCACAACAACCATTTCTAGCATCACCTTCGTTTCCATAAATGCTTCTGACTCGAAACGGCCACGTTTTCTTCAAAAATAAAAACAATGGGACTCTTGTGTTTTCTATGATGGTATCTGCTTGCCTAGAAAAAGGCCAAAGATAAGTTGGGGTAGAACAGTGTCCTGAAAATTGGAGAAGGGGGATTTGGAGAAGGAAGGAAGGAAGGAAGGAAGGAAGGAAGGAAGGAAGGAAGGAAGGAAGGAAGGAAGGAAGGAAGGAAGGAAGGAAGGAAGGAAGGAAGGAAGGAAGGAAGGAAGGAAGGAAAAGTGCTGGTACACTGGTCCTTTGTGACTGGCCCTCCAATGGCAGCCATTTAGTGATGGGGCAATTTGCTCCTCCAGGAACCATTATGCGAGAGCAAACACCTGATCTCAAAACTCCAAATATGTCCCCCTTTCCAAAAGTTTGCACAACTTCACTTTATACTATGAAAAGGGCATAGGTGCAATGACAATTGAGGCAAGTGTCTCTGGATCAGGATAAGAATACAGTTTTCAAAGCTATTTTCTCACAAGATTCATAATGTACAAAATTTAAAACAAATACAACCCTGCTTCCCTGTTCATCTGAAGTCTAGCGTAATGCATTTTATGTTATAGAAGGTTGGTTCTTATCTGTTACCATAATTCACATCTTCATGAGTGATCCCTCAACATTACTTATATTCCTGCAAAGCTCTGTTGCCTCCTACTCTTTCAAACTTTCAAGCTTTAAAACATACAGTTGATGTGTAGAAAGTTCAAGATTGCTCAATTTTATTTCCGGCATGACTTGTACTAAGTGTTGCTCTTAGGCATATAGGGAATGATTTATTTACCCAGTTTTTTATTAGCCAATATTTGACGTGCCATGACTCTGTAACTGGTTTGTGAAATATTACAAAAGCCTAGATCCAATCCTCACAGTTTTGCATTTGTACTCTAGAACAAGAGACATAGATTTTAGACCATGGCACAAATGTAGTCTGCATTGAACTCAGTTAAGAAGATTGGTCTCACATAAGCAAGATTATAGACTTTCCTTAATAATAGCTTTCTTCAACTTTCCCAAGACTGGAACACAGCTAAAAAGATTAGTGTGGATTTGTATTGTTAATGGGATGGGCAAGATGGCAATCTTTGTGCTATGTGATCAGCAAAGATAAGCATGAGCAAGCCAAAGAAACACTTTACCATATGATACTGCTATTCACATTATAACTTAAATGTATATCCAGATTATTTTTTGTTTGGGGAGGCAGCAAAATATACACGATACTGGTAGTAGTCATAATCATAACAAAATTCACTGCTCAGGATGTTATGTATATGATTCTGTCCCTGTCATTTAATGGATAATTTCATCCAGAGTAATTTTAAAGTATTCATTCCGAAGTATATCCTAGTTGAGTGTCTCAATTTCTTCTGAAATAAATGTACCTAAAAATTTAGCATGTTTCTGGAACAATTACTTCTCTCCTAATAGTAATTAATTCTAAAAAGAGAGTATTATTCGGTTGTTTAACATTTATGTTTAGACCTTAAGTGAACTTCACTAAGAACTTCAAATATTTACTGCCATTGCTAGTAAAATAATTTTACATTCAGTTAATGTCATGTAATATTTCTATTTTTTCTACCTGTACTTCAATATTACTTACATGGCATTACTTACATGACAAAGTACTACCTGAACTTTCTACCTGTACTTCATTTGAGTTCCAATTCTAAATTAGGTAAATAATCTTTCCCCCTAATATTTTTAGAAATATCAGTGAAATAAATTTTCAGTTATTTTCTTGTGCAAGAGATTTGGAAATGAGCAAGAAAACAGAATTCATGAAGCAAAGACAAAACAAAAGGGAGGTAGCTCAATTTTGGTCTGAGAACAATGCACCGATTTTCCATGTATTTGTTTCTACTTTTCATCCGTATCATCCGATTAGAGAGTATTTTCTTAATTTCTATATCAGTATTTATTCAGATATAAAAATTACATGCAGATTTAAAATAGCCCATGGATAGAAAAATCTGCCAATCATATCATTCCTTTCTGAAAATTTCTAGTGGCTGTATGTTAAATATTGACAACTATTTAAATTGCTGAAACACTGACATTCTTTAAAACATTTCTCTGCAGAAATTGAAAGCATTTTCTGCCATCTTAGTAGATTTAGATAAAAGTGCTAAAGTGTTTTCATTTGCTTACTATACAGAAAATATTTGTAAGCATTTGGTTTCTATTCATTCTATTATCCTAAGGATCCCATTAATTTGATATGTAACCTATCCATGGAAGGTTTCACATTAATTTGATTTTTGTAAATCATTATCTGATGATCTTACATGTATAAACAGCTATACTAGCTAAAATCCTAGGGTGTCTTCATTTTCTTTCCATACAGGCCAATCAAATGTTTAAGGTAAACTTGCTAGCAGACGATGATTGCAGTAACATCTGCCCAATTATATTTCTCATCACATTTGATACCAGTTTGTGTAAAACCAACAAGATTTGCTAAAGCTCATTAATGCCCTTTCCCCTCATTATATCCTTCTCAAGTATGTCAGTAAAATGTTGAAAGTCTGTGTGTTCTACATTCAGGTTTCACACTCACTGTTACACAGAAATACCTTATAAAGCACCAGGTTTTATCAGGGCTGCACAAGAGATGCTGCTTTCTGACACAGGTAAAATGTGGTTTCCATTTTTGATGGGCAAAAGCTGGAAGACAGATGTAAGAGATGACTAGGCTGAGCCCAAGGGAGGGGCCAAACATGTCATCAGTTACAAGTTCCTTTACACCCACAAGAGATCTAAGTCCAGCCCACTGTGAATTCCTTATCTACCGTCAAATTGTAGTTCAGATTCTTATAGAGAGCTTAAGCTTACAATAAATCTTTATACCCACTTGAACAGCCTGAATCTCTTGATTTCCCTGATGCTTGACAATATATCTACTTTCTAAATGGATAAGATGCTGCTTTCCTCTATAGTTAAAAGGTATAAAGCCTTATTTTCAACTTTATTTAGACAGAAGAATGGGTATATTCATTGTCAATTTGTAAGCTAATGACCATATTTTGAAATCATTTTATTGAAATTTTAAAACAACAAATTAATAGATTAAACAATAAGTATTAACAATTGCAAATACAACTTATTTGGGGGGAATGAATCAATGTGATTAAGCTCTTTGTATTTCTGTGAGACTTGAGTGTGCACAAGTTATTTACAGCCTTTGTCTTTTCTAATGTCTATTTGCATTACTTTGCTTTCCAGTTCCTCCTTTTACAAAAACAGTTTATACTGTAGAGCAGGGATCCCCAACTCTGGTCCGTGGACCGGTACAGGGCCACGGCATGCCAGCAACCAGTTTGCACAAATAAGCAAAGCCCCATCTACAGGGTGCAGGCAGCACACAAAACCACGCCCCCCCTGGTCCATGGAAAAACGTAACTGGTCCCCGGTGCCCAAAAGGTTGGGAAACCTGCTGTAGAGAACTGTGTGGTCCTCATGAAACAAGCATGAGGTTACAAGAATTCAAAGCACTTACTGACAGATAGTCTTGGCATGCTGATGTCTATTAGGACTTGAAAAAATCAAAAACTACTGAACAACTGTTCAGCCTGGTGTCTTTAATATTCAGGGCAAAATTTTAATGTCTTCATTTTTTCAAAAAGTAAATGAAATAAATGTACTTGAGTAACTTGTAACAAACAAGAAAAAGTGCTCACTGGCTAAGTGCATCAGAAGACTCTGGTAGCTTAAAGCAAACACTGAGACTATTTGGTATAGTATGACCTCAATCCTGGGGTGGAATATCCTGCTATCTTACATATGATGTCTGTGAGACTGTTCCCATACAAATGCATGAAGAACAGCCAACAAAATTCTTATGCAATTTAACTTCCTGGAAGTGTAATTAAGATAGTAGTATGCCTGGGGTTATTTTTAGTGAAATTACTGCCTGCATTAGTTTTTTTATCCATGTAAGTATACATATAGTTAACAAGCAGCTACTAACTAAAAGTTGTAACAGAATAATAAAATGAAGTATAAGTCAGTGATAAAGTGCAAAGTAATAGACTAGGTTTAACCTTTGGTACTTTCAAAAAAGCAGACAGGGAACAACATTTGCCCAAAATATATTCCTAGTTAGTCCAATTACAAGGCAGCTTGCTATATTCGTAATTCAAATTTCTATTATATGTACCTGATTATCAGACAGCGGAAAGCAGAACTGCAAATAAATCATCTAGATAGCAGTCAAGGTTTTTTTTCCATTCACTGACGTTTAAGGGATCATTATGGTCTCAGAGCTTGGTTGTTTTCTTGCAGATGTTTCATTACCCAAACTAGGTAACATCAGTGCTAGTAGTGAGCGAGGCTTGCTCTCATTTTATACTCTAGTGGCATGCCCTAGGAGTGTTGGTGGGAGTGTTCTCCGTGGTTCTTTTAGCTTGTTTGGCAATTCCTTGATTGGGATATTGTTTGCTTCTTGATTATTAGTCTAATGTTAATCTTGCTCATCTGGGTGTTGATTAGAATAGAATAACTTTATTGTTACTTTGAATGTACACTAATCGGCATACATTAAAATGAAATTTCATTGCATTCAGCTCTCAAAGGGTCACCACCAATATACACTACATAAATATGACAAAAATAAATAAATACAGAATTATGCATATGCCCATATATATTATATGACACAGAGAAACAACAGTCTAGTTTGGGTTATGTACCGTAAACATGTGCATAGCGAGAAAAACGAACCTTGCAGAGTTTACCAGACTGTCGTGTTGTCTGCATGCTTCACAATATGATTGCTGATAAGGAAGTGTTCTGGTCTGACTTTGGCTTGCTGATTGTCTCTTTTGAATGGTAAAAAGAAATTGTTTATTCCTATGTGCCTGTTGATGGCTGATTTGTCAGGGTGCTATGCTTCCAGGAATTCTCTAGTGTTTTGGGGACTTGGCTTGGTCTAGGATGGTCAGTTTAGCAGTCGAAACTATGGTTTCATTATTTCTTTTGACTGCTAGTTGGTGTTCATGGATGGGCTCTGCTATTGCGCTCTGCTAGATCAGAACATCTCCTCACCAGCAATAAACACCCAGATGAGCAGAGATTAACACCAAGATTAGCATTAGACTAAGAATCAAAAAGCAAATAATATCCCAATCAAGGAACTACCAAACAAGCTAAACATCCCAACCAAAGCTCAACTAAAGAGTAAACAGCCCAACCAACAGCCCAAGACTACCCCCACCCATACTGAAAAGGCAAAACCCTAGACTATAAAATGAAAGCAAAACTCATTCTCCACTAGCACTGATTATGTTACGTAGCTTGGATAATGAAATGTCCGCAAGAAAACAACCAAACTCGGAGAACACCAAGGACCCCTCATTTTAATCCTGAGATATAAATATTCCCTCTCAGCACTGACATTTAAGTAGAGCCACCACACCTAGCTAGATTCAGATAGCCACAAGATGGCAGTGTATTAAAGTTTCCTGTGTATCTTTGTTTCCACCCAGTGGTCATCTATATTCATGCAGTCCAGGTATGACAGCTCTACATTAAGATACAAACAAGTAATTGCATATGAGAAAAGATAATTTAAAGCAAATGTAACTCGAGAAAAGCAATTTCCTGAGGAACCGGTCATACAGTAAGGGTGAAAAAATAACATATTTTCAAAACATCGTTGACATTATCCAATAGAGGTCAGTGACATATACTCTAAATCAATAAATGGTGTTGGTTTTTATAATAACAACTATATTCCCTCAGTAATTTGCTAGGGGCTAAGGAAATGAAATAAGAAGGATTCTCTTTATATAAATGACATTCACGCATTCAGAGAAGCTAAGGAAAATGCAAGAAAGTCCAGATTTTTAAAATGCAGTATTCAACATTTTTCAAATACCTTTACTTAAATAAAAGGGTTCTTTTTATAATTCTTGCATTTTCAGTTCATTTTAAAAGCACATTCTTGATTAAATTCCTTTTCAGGGGCCCAAAAAAGGTACAAAGATTTCTTGTCCCTGAGGAAGACATTTAACTGAATCATTTCAGACACTCTTTATGAAATACATCATATTATTCTTTCCTTTTCTGTTAGTTTACAGCAGACATGTCAAACACAAGGCCCGGGGGCCGGATGCGGCCCGCGAAGCGGTTTCATGTGGCCCGCAAAGCCATCCTGGAAACAGTGAGGGAACGGCCCCCGCTGCCTTGGCCCTGGCCCAGGCCAGCCAAGAGCCAATGTACAATTTTGTGGTGGCCATCTATGCTGAAAGGCATTCAGTCTTAGCTCCATAAGCCACCTCCCCAGCAGTGGCGTAGCGTGGGTTGTCAGCACCCGGGGCAAGGCAAGTAATTTGCGCCCCCCCTCCACAGTGGGCGGCGACCGGCGGCTCGGATCGGATTCGCACAGCCAGCACTGCAGAGAGTGAGTGAGCCAGGCAGGGGCAGAGAGCTGCGAGTGTGAGCGCGCCCCCCCAGATGTTGCGCCCGGTGCGGCCGGCCCCCCCTGCACCCCCCACGCTACGCCTCTGCTCCGCAGCATGGCCTGAGAGGAAGAGTGAGGCTCCTCCACTGGACCATGCCTTGGCACTTGCCCTGGCCCCACCCCCTTCTGCCAGAGACCCTCAGATCTATCCCACTCCTGCCCACGCCCCCACAGGCACCCTTGACTCAAACGATGTAGAGCTGGCCACACCCACTCCATCCACGCCCACCCAGTAGGCCACACCCACCCAGTCCCCTGAGGGCAACCGCAATGCTGATGCGGCCCTCAATGAAGTTGAGTTTGACACCCCTGGTTTACAGCAACACCTGAATGAAAGAAAATAGGCCTAAGAACACTACAGTTCTTGGGCAAATGAATAGCAAATAAGAGTGTTTCCAAAAACCTTTTAAGCAAGTATTATTTTAATATTATCTTCATGGAATAAGAAATACAATGCCAGGCTTGAAAGTCCCCAAATCCCTCACACAATTTTTTGGCAATCTTGTTAAATCAATTTTTTTTTTTACTTTATTTTTTTTTTTTATCTAGGACTGAAATGGAAATCAAATATTGACATGTTTGAAAATTAAAACGGTCTTACTGTATTCAAAGTAGCTGGATGCCAGCTGAACTTAGAAATGCAAATGATTGTTGAGGTTTCTTTCTACAAGATAGTTTTCACCAATCTGTTGGTCTTCAGGCATGTTGATTGCATTGGCTAGGAAATCTGGGAACTGAATTCCAATAAACACGGACGGAGTCAAGTTGGAGTACTTGTTGTACACATTAAGAGGTATGAATACCTTCATAAATGCAAATAATCAAGCTTAATGACCACTTCAAACAACTATTCTGATATTATGCGTAGCAGCTTTTTTAGCGAGGGCCCTTTATATGTGGTAGTTTTTAAATTCTTGGTTAACCCATGTCTTGCTTGCATACACTTTTTGTCATCAAATGAAAGTTAGGGGATAACAAATATCTGCTTTCAAAGCTTTATGAGGTTTTTAATAGACCTTTCTCACAAGTGTACAAGAATCCATTAGGAAGCTGTAACATTAAAGCTACCATACTTTATTAAAATTAACAGTTTAATTTGTACTTCTGTCCATTTTTTCTTGTTTCATTTTGTTAAGATCTTTTGCCATTTACAGGACTTCAACATTTTAAAATCCTCTGAGGTAATTCACAAAAGATTAGTGAATTATACCATTTTTAATCATTTACACGGCAGCATGAAATAGTTTAAGATCTGTGCAACGTAAACGTGGATTGCTTCTCAAATATACAGTGTTTTTTATTTATGGAATTCAAAAGCATTATTTTCCTTTCGTTTCCTATCGCAAAGATAACGTAAAAAGTGCACTTTAGCAGCGTTAATAATTTCTTCAAAACACTGCCGTTTAAACTGGAACTTTAATATTCAGACACACACCGATAAACACCGAGCCCTTTGGAGCAAGTTCATATACAACACCTAATAAAAGACTGAAGAAAAAAAAAACAACAACTGAAAGCGGCCAAGGTCACCTTTTGTATTTGGTCAACTATACTGGGCTGGGATCGGTACATTTCCCAAGATGGCTCCACGGCTTAATTTAAAAAAAGTAAAACGGATCGCAGCGTTGGGCCTGAGCCTCCCGTTACGCCCGCACGTATTTTTTTTTTTCCTTGCCCTTTCAAACCTGTAGCAAATATAGCAAACCATTGAAAAAGGGACCTGAGAGAACTTCCTCCGTGGCCTTGGATGACTGAGACTTGGCTCAAGGCCTCCAAGGCTGGAAACCCGGAAAAAAAAAAAAAAGAGTCGAGCGATGGCCACGCGCGCGTCTGCGGGAAGGAGGCGTCGGGCGTTTCTGCCGCCTCCGGGCGCGAGGGTCCACTTCGCCTCCACTATTAAAATACTAGGAATGGGCAAAGCCCGTAACGTAGAGATGACGGGCCCGAAAAAGACAAGAGCGGAGGCCCGCCGCCCTTCTCCGCCCGCTCAGGAGCCGACCTGCCGGCTGCACCGGGAAGAGGCGCGGCCCTCTCTCGCATGCGCGTGCGAACACGCTCTGCGGTAGACTGGGAGCGGGGGGGGGGGGAAGAATCTAGAGCGCGCGTACGCGCGTACCCCGTCGTCGGGACAGGGTAACAGCAGGGTTAAGGCGTGGCCGATACGCCGCGCGCACGAGCGCACGCTGGCGGCGGTTAGATTAGAGCAGTCACCGCATCGGTAGGAACGAGAAACGAAGGGACAGAAAACCGCGGGGTGGGTCGGAGGAGAGAGAGAGAAAGAGAGAGAGAGAGATGAAAAGTGTAGGCGCAGGCGCGTGCCCGCGCGCGGTTGCCATGGTGTCGTTTGACGTCATGGCTCTGTGTTGCCCGTGCGTTGCGACGCGGTGATTGGCGGAGACCCTGTGTGTGGCGCTGAGAGAGCGAGAGCGAGGCTGCAGCGGAGCGAGCTCCGATATAGGCACAGTCGGCGCCGGTCCACCCGCCTAGAGACTCTGGTACCCTCAACCTCGCAGGTAACGGCCTACGGGGACGCTCTGTGGCGTCCTGCCTTGGGATCGCCCTCCTTTCTTGCTGCGGAACCGTAGGTGGGGCGGCCGGAGCCGCTGAGCGGGCACAGGAGACCGCAAGGGAGGAAAGGGGAAGACGAGGGCAAGGCGGTGGCTCGCCGGCCCCGTTCTTCCTGGGGCAGAAGGGCGGCGGCTACCGGCCCTCCGCCGGGCTGACTCGTCCGAGGGGGCCTGCTGGGGAAGAGCCATTCATTCTCTGGCGGCGGCGGCGGCGGCGGTAGCCTCCTCTCCTTCAGCCCTCGCACAGGTGCGGCCGGCCCCACCTGCCTGGGCAGCCTCCCGCGCCTCCCCTTGTGGGGAGCGGGAGGAAGTCGCGCGGCTTTGGGAGGGAGCCCCTCTGTCCGGAGCTAGGCGGTGGCAGGTGAAGCCGCGGGGCGGTGCCCCTTTCTCCACGCATCCGGAGCGCTGGGGTTGTTACCGCGGTGGAGCGGGCGGGGGGCTCGGCGTTGGGAAGCCTTCGTATGAGGCGGGCAGGGGGAAGGAGCTGCGGCCCCCGTCCGCTCCCTCCCTTTAGCCCGCCCGGCTTCCCCTTTATTCAGCCGTGCCGGGCGGGGTGGGGGGGGGGTGGGGGTGTCGAGCAACCTCTCCATGAGGGCGGCGGAAGGCGTAAAATGAGGAGTGCCCTGTGAGGGCGCCATGTTGGGGAGTCGGGTGGCTTCTCTATTCCGCCTCCCCGCATCTCTCCCTCGGAAGGCGGGGGGGGGCCTTCCCCTTCCCGGCCTGGCGTGACTGCAGGCTGGCTTCTAGGGTGTGGCCTCCCGCGGGGAGAGGCGCATCCAACCGGTGCGATCCGCGGCTCGCCGCCGCAGAAAAGATCCGCGGGGCCGCCTTGAAAGGAGCAGCCGCCGCCGCCTCCTCCACTCTGGGCGGGGGAGAAGGAGCGCCGGAGGAAGGCGGTGGGCTGGAGCAGCCCATCGCGGCGGTACCAGAGGCCCCCTTGGGGGCGGGATGGCGCCGCAGGGCAGAGAAGGAGCGGGGCAGGAAGGCAGGCAGGCAGGTGGGCGGGCGTGTCTGCTCGTCCTCCCGCTGTTAGGCGCCGCCTGGGCTTCCCCTTTTCTTCGGTTTGCCAGGGGCGGAGATGCTGCATCTCCCTCCCGGCGCGGGGCGGAGGTGAGGGGGAATTAACGTGCACAGAAGTGGGCTGGGCTCTGACACGAATCCGCCATGACAAAGAGCCCAGACAAGGCGCTTCACGTCTTGAGAGCCGGGCGGGCGGGCGGTTGCGGCGCAGGGAGGAGCGACCAAAGTCTGGCCTGGCTTATCTTGTCCTCTTCCTCCTCCTCCTCGCCCACATCTCGGCCGGCTTCGTTTTTGTGCGCCGTAGCCTCGCCGTTCGGCCTCCTTCCGAGCTGTGCCAATGCAGCAACATACCCGTGGCCACATGAGCAGCACCATTTTATACAGTCGGTTCGCAGCGTCTGCCCTGCAGGGAAATTGGTCCGTTTCTTTTTTTTTTCCCCCACAACTTGTTCCCTTTCACTTAAAAAGCAGAAGTACGCGGTCATCCCTTGCAAGTGAAGGCACCGAGCCGCTTACATTTAAAATAATTGTTTTCCCGTTTTAGAATTCTCTAGCGTTACATTTTATTATAGATCAGAAAATGCAGATGTAATCATTCTTTGAAATACTAAGGTTGTGATAGATTACGCTCAAAAGTTTTTCGAACCTGAGCAGGGTAGATTGTAGCACTTCTGTCTTCGTCCTAGGACATTTAAATAGAACTCAGTTTTGTCCAATGTAATAGCTGTGTATTATAATGTTAACGTGTATTTTAGAATCTGTTTGATTTAGCTATATAGTAGTTACATTTAATGCTTTTAAATTTAATGATAAATAATCAAACATTTCTTAGTTGTGTATAAGGAAGTAAGAGTGTAAAGAAGCTGATACTATCTATAACTTGAGTTTCATTTGAAAAAGAATTGACTTTCACAAGGCATTGTCCAACAAAATTCTTAACATTGCAAACTTCCAAAATGGTTGTCTCAAAATAGCAAAAAGAGTCAGGATCATCTAGGGATAGAAGGCTCAAGCTTCCAAGGGAATGCTTTGCATTCCTTGTTTGGGGATCTTATAAAATTGCAGAGATCCAAATTATTTCTATATGTTTTACTGAATAGAAAATAAATACATTTTCTTCCTATTCTGACAAAATTATAGGAACTCAGTTTGCAATCTTATACTCATTTTGGATTAAAGATAATCAAATTCAGTTGCATGTGTTTTTCATGCATACAAGATTGGAGCCTAAACAATTTGTCCATGCCCTTGCTAAGAGACAAACTCAATGCCAAATACTTTTGTTTGGTAGATATTTGATAATATTTTGATATTTTTCATTCTGTAGAGAAATCAGCATGGATAAAAACGAGCTGGTGCAGAAGGCCAAACTGGCCGAGCAGGCTGAGAGATATGATGATATGGCAGCCTGCATGAAGTCTGTGACTGAGCAAGGAGCAGAATTATCCAATGAGGAGAGGAATCTTCTCTCTGTCGCTTACAAAAATGTTGTAGGAGCAAGAAGGTCATCTTGGAGAGTTGTCTCAAGTATTGAACAAAAGACAGAAGGTGCTGAGAAAAAGCAGCAAATGGCTCGAGAATACAGAGAGAAAATTGAGACTGAATTAAGGGACATCTGTAATGATGTGTTGGTAAGAATTCATTTTAATTTTTTTCTTAACATTTAGAGTGGATAAACTCTTGTTTAGGCAAACTCCATGTTTTAATGTGTTTTTTTAAAATCTCATATCTGTTGTACTGCCATATTTAGAAAATCAGTAGAATAATTTTCTTTTTTCTAAAATCTTATACCTGGAAATTAGCATGTTGTTTAGATATTGCAATAACATGTTAAGTCTTGCTGACAGTGTCAGTGTTCAAATAATTTACAATTTACTAAAGGAAAATGGAAAGTGTGTTTGATCATAGTACTTTGGAAAAGTAAACTATTTCAATCTTATCTATTATCTGTGTAACTTAGAGGATATATGCTTTGTATGAGAAGTTGTAATTTTCACTACAGAAATCAGGCCCCTCCCTAGATAAGATGATGTAATGTTAGCAATGACTCACCCCTATAGAGCACTTTTAAAGAGGGGAAAGAGCAGCAACAGTACTAAAAGTCTACTTTGAACTGTAAGTTCCAAGCAAGTTTTCTGTAACTACACCATTGGATTTTAAACGTGATTGTATGAATTAAAAAAAAATCTAGCAATACCATATGTGCTTTTTTAAGTTTTATTTTTTGATAAACCAGCAATTTCTTTCTTCCAGTAGCTTTTGTGTTTAAATATTTGACATTGGGTTTATATTATATTGGTTATATTTCAGTAAGAATTGTCCTTTAATGCATTGAATCAATGATTTTATCATAGTTAACATGCATCTTAATATATTGCTTAGGCATGTCCAAAAGCCATATTTGAAGCATATTAATTTGAAGGTCATTCATTTACCTTGGCTTTTCTCCATATAAAGCCTTAAGGAAATAAGAGTGATAATCACAGGAGAGGTAGAACGTATATGAAATAATATCTTAGCCAGTTAATTTTCAAGTAAATTTTATTTAGGTATAGCAAAAATATATTTTCCTTTTTCAAAACACTGCTCATTGCAATACAACTTTTAAAGCTATGCAGATGATTTTGTATCTGTTAGCTTATATAAATCTGAATATTTAAATTACTTTTCTGCTATAATATAAAGCTGTATTCTCCGTTTTCATCAGATGTCATAAATTGCTTCACCCAGATTATTACAACACTTCAACTGATGGCAAACCTTGTGAATTTCTAGTTATAAATTAGGGAAGGAAACTGCTTAGTTGGATAATTTGAATTGGTGTAAACTATGTTGAAAAATTCCTTTTTTGTAAAACATCAGTAAACCTAGAAAATAGTTCATCAGCTAAAAGTATTAAATTTACTGGGCCTCTAACGTTTTGTAATCTCATTTTATAAAGAATATGACCCAGGAGAGAGTTGATATGACTAATATGTGTTTAGGGTCTTTATTTATTCCTAGGAGGAACAATTTTTATGTGTATGTGAAATTGGGGCATTTTTATTGTTACATGAATAGGCACTCTTTAAGTAGAATTATTATATCAAGAGTTTGAAAAGAAAGTTTTCATTTCTTTTACATTGGCAGTATAGCATTTCTTCATTTTGGGGTGGTTGAAGTGGAGGCGGATACAGCACACAGGTGACAAATTTAAGAGTGATGACAAATTCAGACCTTTCTTTTCCCATCTGTTGTCTACTCTCCCACTTATCACCAAGATCATTTCCATGAATATGGTTTAAAAAAAAAAAAATCAGTCCTTGTTCTGTGCTCTTTACACCTGAAGTGGATGTAGCTTCTAGATCTTTGGTTAAAATCTCTCCAGTCAAGATTTTTTGTTTTGTATTTATTAAAAGGAATGTTAATTAATATTTTGCTTCCTAAAGGATGAGTAGTTGTTTCCCTTTTCCACTTGAGCATCCCTTTTGGGATTGAAAAGTGGAGAAAAATTCCCATTCTTCTAGCATTGTTCCTAAAGTATAAACTTACTTCTCTCTCAAAATTGAATGACTTTATTCTGGCATGTGAGCTGGGGTTGAAATTATAGAATTACCTTCTGTGTACTATGTTTTGTCCACTTTGTGTCCCAGGTTGTAAACTATATTTTTTTTACAATTACTTATGCAAATATGAAATAGGCTGGGGAAAATATTTTATGGTTCATCCCTTATTTTATATGGATATTCTTTTCAATGGGATCACTCTCAAGGATGATGACATAGAGACTATCATGGAAACCAGGGAGATTAAAATCACCATGCATGAATTGAACACAATTCCAGATTCCTCTTTTATCTCACAGGCTATGGTGCTACACATATGTCAGTTCCCACAATTACAACTGGCGAAGAATTACGGGGTTTAGGAATCCATATTTTATGCTTGCTAATGTTGTGATGAAGAGTCCTAGCCTCACCTTTAAGATTGGAGCTCAGGAATAGAGGTTACCCTCAATCTTATGAAGAATTAATATCCTTATTCCAGCCCTAAACAGCATGAGATTGCTGAATTTTAATATGATGGTGTTGGAAAATACTCCATTCATTCACCCCAACTCTGTCCCGAATTAAGGGATCACAAAGGAGGGGTGTTTTTATTTTTATTTTTTTAGTGTTGGAAAATACTGTATAGTACCTGTCGGGGATGTAGCACAAGCTGTTGGTAGACACCTGAAAACAACATTGACATTGAATCTTACTCAATTATTTGTAACTCAATTTGTCTTTTTCTGACTTCGTCTTACTAACTATTTTGCCTATCTGGAAGCCCCTTAGTTCAAGTAAAATACATAGGTCTGGGCTGAAAGGAAGATTAGGAGCCTGGTGACCACAAAATTTTGCCTTGGTTAAGTTTAGGCAAAAGTATAACAAAGTACATTAGCTTCCAATCAATAATTCCATACAGTTCCAACATAGCTGTAATACTTACTTCTTGGCACAGAGAAGAAAAATTAAGCCTGAATGATATGCCTCTCTTGTCAGTGATGTAATTGACTTGTTTGTGATTTCAGAGCAAATTTCATGGATTTCTGGTCATATTTTTATAAAATGCTAAACAATACTGTGAAGGGTTTTGACTTGATTGAGTATATTTAATTGCACTTGGCATATTTGGTTTTGGGAATGGTTAGAAACCAGGGATTAGCCTGAAGCCTTTTAGGTGCTTTGACTTCAATTTCCATCATCCTGGTAGCACAATCAATCATAAATATAATACAGAAAAGTTTCTGATAAAATTTACTATTTTAAAGCCTGCATCTGTTAAATAAATAACAAGACTTATCTTAAAACACTGATCATACAATTCTTTGGCTGGATATTGTCAGTCTTTTATATTTTCTTTTCCTCTTCCCCCTTTACAATATGTAGTTTTTAACATTGCTTGATGAAGGACATCTGAAAATTATAAAAACAGCTATAATTTTGACCATTTGTCGTTAATGCTAATAGTTACTGATTGTGGATTTTGGAAATTTTTAAATAAAAGCATTTTTAATATTTTGGCAGATGAATAGAAAGTCCATTTTATATCTTGTGAAACTTCTGGAATCATTGAGAGTTTGTGTGTGTGTGTGTGTGTGTGTGTGTGTGCGCGCGCGCGTGCATTTGTATGCATTGTCTGCATGTTAAAATTTGAGGTACCTTGTTTTTAAACCTGGAATTATTAGACAATTTCATTGAAATGGCTTCATTTACATTTTTCCCAAGCATTTATATCCAGATTTTAAAATGACAGCCTAGCTCTGTTAATTAAACTATATCAGATAACATCTAAACAAAAAGATAAAATTGTATGAACCATCTCTGTTCACACTACCATTGGTTAGTTTCTTTTCTTTATACAGAGAGCAAAAATTCTAAAATGTTGCAAATAAGCTTGTGAGGTTGTCAGAATGAACTGAAGTAATTGTCACAAATCAATTAATTAAGTTTTTCAATCCGTTATCTTATATTATTAAACTATAGTTTCTACATACTATTCATAATAGCACCAAAGATTGACAAGTCTGCATTACAGCATCCATATAATATTGAATCATGGTTTCTTTGAAGTGAATTCCAAATGAAAAATTCTTAACTGATAAACAAAAAGGATGTTTCTGCCACAGGTTTTTATTACATGTAGTGGTAATTTCATTTTTAGTAAGTGTAAATAAATGAAAAGTGGAAGAAATACTCCAATGGAATCACTGTATAGAATTTGCTAATTCATAAATATGTTTTTCATGTAGTATCAATGGAGAAGCATTGCTATGACCTAGAAAATAATATTTTTAATTGTAATAAGATCAGCAAGTCAGGGTGGCAGTTGAGAGCTATTGTAGAGATAACTTCAGCATCATAAAAACTGGATCCTTACACCGGAATGAATTTCCTCCCAAAGGTAAAACACAGCCTTAAAAGTATATTATTAGTAGGATGAAGGATAAGCTTTGACTTCAAGAACTGGTTCTGTGAAGAAAACATTTCAGAAGTCTAGAAACCTCAGTAATCTGCAAGTGCATATGGAGATTCCTTCCTCAATCCAGTTTCATTGAGTTGGAGATCAGTAGTGCTAAAGCTTAGGAAGTTGCAAGATGTCACACTCTTAAAACAAATGTATTTGTCAGAATGAACATATTTCAGAACACTTAAGATTTCCTTTGCTAAAGTTAACGTACTCTTTCTAATTTTCTGTCAGAAATCAGTAATTCTAATTGATTAGGTGTAACTCCTCCAGAATATTCCAATGGAATAAACTGAAGAATTCATCTAAATAATATAAAGATTACAGTTGGCTTGTTGTAGTTAGAAAGACCAGTATTGGGGGAGGGGAGGGGGAATTGTTCACTTTTGCTTATGGCTGCATTCCTCTTAGTGAGTCACAATTGTTTGGGTCAAGTGAAATATTTCATCAAAAGGGAAGTAGAACATTAATAGTGCATTTCATCATTAGTATAATTACTGAAATCCCAGTTGATTTTAATGCTCATTATCAGCATCTGCATATGAGAAACTGAATACTAAAAATTAGTTTCTTCATCATAATAGGCCAGCAAAGAATCTTAAATAGAAGGTTAATTTATTGGAACAAAGTTTTTTGCCATCTGCAATTTATTTGTCTGAGGGGGAGGGAAATCTAAACTTGCAATATAATTATCTAATGGGTCAACTTAGTAGTGGTAGGAACTCAGTTCTGAATAAAATCTCAAATGTCAAACTATATATAATATATATCACACATATTAAATTATTTGATATAATTGTATTTAAAACTGAATTATCTAATTTATGTTACATATACTTTTTGTTTCTGATTTAAATAAACAAGAAACTATATCAATATTGTAACCATAGACATTTCTAGATACTATGTGTGGTTCTGAAGTACTATGCATGTCTGCCTACATATTCTGCCTTCTATGGCTTGGATTGGTTTTTGAGAAAATAGTGAGATTTCGGGGGGGGGACATGAATGGTGACAGCAAACATTTCAGCCAGAGTTGTTGCATTTGGGGGTTTGATGAATACATGGACAAAGCTGCCAGCTTGTACCAGTTATAACACTATATATTGTAAGGTGCTAAAAGTAAAAAAGCGCCACACTATCATCGAGAATATATTCTTAATTGTTCAAGAATTTTCAACATGCCAGGAGTTTGGATATAGGTTGGGCAGGACAACCAATCTATTAGCTGCTGATAATGTGCCATTTTATGATTTATCTGTGTAGCTATAGTGCCCATATGATAGTTGATTTGTAAAGTAATATGCTGTGTGCCAACTTTTGGGAAAGGTGTTGAAACAGAATTATTGAGAGAAGAGCATATTAATAAGCATATAGCAATAGGAAAGAAATTCTTCACTGCATGAAAATACAGTATGTTGGCATTAGAAAATATAAGATTCCGAAACATGTTAATGTTGCCAACATCAAAGAGAATAGTAGAGAGAAGATTCTTGAACTTCAGGCACAAATTTCATGGCTTATTTGCAATTGTGAATTACATCCTCTCCCTATCTTTCACTTTATTTGTAAGAAAGTGGCCTCTCTTCAAACCACAAGTATTTTTTTTTTACAATGGCATCAAACTGCAAGAAGTGCTGTTCACTAATAGTGCTGATGTGTTTATGTATGAGTTGATCAATATCCATTGCAATTTCATGGGTTTTGATCTGCAGCTAGAAAGTGCATAGAGTTGCTTTTACAAATACAGGCGGCAGAACTTGGTGTCCAGAAAAAAGCTGAACATATTCCCTTTCTTTCAGCTTAGTTCTATCAATATCCATGCTAGCTGTTTCTTCCCTTTCATAGACCAGATTCTAATAACATTTCTTTCACACATGCTTCCTTTTTAAAAACTGATACAAGCAGAACCTGACTCCTTAATGTCAAGCTGCTGAATAAAGCTTTTTTTTCGTCTGGGGTCAGATGATATGTTATAAAGCTTCAGCTTAAACGTATTAAAAGAATTAATGTCCTATTAAATTCAGTCTTTATAAAACAAAATGTGAGATTGCTTTCAAATTATTCTCTCTCCTCTAAGAAATGCTAGTCAGTTTAACTTCTTAAATAACATTCTTCTCTTAAATATTAAAATTATTGGGCTTTAAAAAAAATGCTAGCCTATTAGGGCTGCAAGATGATTGCAGAATGGAGATTTCTCTTCCCTGCCAGTGTCTTCATTTTTGTACAGAAGAGGAATAGAAAGCAACAGCTATTCTTTACCAGTCTTATTCTTGGTATGAAATTTCTGGTCATTTATCTTTAAATTTGCACCTTCCAGAACTTTTATTTACTGTATAAAGGTCTAGTTGCTTTTTTTCAACTTATTATTTTGAAATAAGGTGCCAAAATGATCTCATGTGGAGTTCAATTTCTGTTTACTTTTTAAAGTAACTGTTGATCATGTGCCATCAGATTACTGTTGACTCTGTTTGCCCATAACAATCTGTTCCTAACCTGGTCTTTCAGTGGTAGCTAACTGTATCTACCTTGCTCCTAGTCAATCTTTCTTTTTCCTTTCACCTTTCCCAGCATTAGAATCTTTTCCAGAGAGCTAAGTCTTCACATACTTTGTCCAAAGTAGGAAAATTTGAGTTTAGTCATTTGTGGCTTGAATGAGAACTTTGGGTTGATTTGTTCAAACATCCATTTGTTTTATTTTCTTGGCTGGTCACAGTATTTTCAGAAGTCTTTCCCAATACAAAGTTCATAAACATCAATATTCTTCCTAATTTGCTTGTTCAAAGTTCAATTTCTGCTTCCATAAAGTGTCACAAAGTGTACCTTTGCTTACTTTAATCTGCTATTTCCAAGTAGACCCATCATGGCAGCTGAATATCTTTTCCAAGACCTTCATTGCTGCTCTAAGTGCTATGTTGGTGTACTTTTTGTTTGGGTTTTTTTTGTTGTTGTTCATTTTGTTTTGTTTTACTGTTTATGGTTGATCCTGAAAGGCAGAAGCTATCCACCACTTCAGTATCTTTATTGTCAATTCTGAGGGTTGGTATACCTGATGTTATTATTTGGTCTTCATATTTAATTTTAGCCCCATGTTTTTAATTGTATTACTTGATTTTTCTTACTAGAGTTTGCAGATCCTTTGCATTTTCAGCTATCAGGAGAAATATCATCTGTATAGTCAAGTTGTTGATGTTTCTTCCTCCAGTTTAAAAACAAATTCAACATCTTCCAAATTACCTTCCCTTAATATATATCCTTCAACAACCTGGAGTCATCCTATTTCTCCATGTTCCGGCTAGATTTCAAAAAAGAACAATGGGATATTCTGGGATCTCATTTTTCTGAGCACATTCTGCAGCTTGATATACAGTACTTCACAGGATCAAATATCTTTCTATAATAAATAAAGTGCAGTGACAATACAATTTTTTGTATTCTTTGCTTTTCTCAATTATCCAGTGTGCATCAGCAATAATACGTTGTGTTCCTTGGCTTTTGCTAACGCCAACTTGAACATCTGGCATTTCTTTTTCCACTCTAGGTTCTGAACTTCAGTGGATGATCCTAAGCATTATTTGGCTAGCATGTAATATTAAGTATATTGTGCAATAGTTCACATTATATTAAGTCTCTTTTTTTTGTATTGGAATGCAGATTGACCTCTTCCTATCTCTTGATCATTATATCATTTTTCTGATTTGCTAGCACAATTTGGATAAAATCTTTACTGAGGCTCCTTCTGTTGCAATATTTTTGTGAGTATACCCTGCAAACTGTTTGGAACCTTTTGCAACAGCTACTAAGAGTAACTTCCCAGTTTCGGTGGATATCCACTATATCAATTAAAATTATATTTAATTATACCCTATTTTTTACAACCTGTAGTTCAGTGACATTCTTTTGAAAGTACAGTATGATGTTATTCTGTCATTGGTATTGAAACATGTTTTTTTTTTATTCATTACTTTGTTGCTGACCAGGATTAATGTAAAATTTCTTCTGTTTTAATGCTAAACATCTAGAGGAATGCATAGTAGCTTGTTTATTATTGTTTAAGGAAAAATCTATATGTAGTAGTTTTGGTATATGTTGATTTGATCCAGTTTGGTCTAGTACAGTGGTTCTCAACCTGTGGGTCGGGACCCCATTTGGGGTCAATCGACCATTTCATGGGGGTCGCCAAGCAAGGCTGTCCGCCATTTTTTTTGTCCGACATTTTTTTCCCCTTTTCCGGCGGGTGCCTTACCTTCCTTGGGCTGGGCCAGCTGGTGGTCGGCCTGCTCCGTCTCTGCCGCTTGCCAGCTACGCCTTGGCCGGCGCAGGGGGCGGAACCATGCATGCGCGGCACTCCCGGGCAGGGAAAGTCCTCGACTTACGACCGGTTGGGTAGTCCTCAACTTACGACCGGTTTAGTCCTCGACTTACGACCGGTTTAGTCCTCGACTTACGACCGGTTGGGGGTCATGGCATTAAAAAGGTTGAGAACCACTGGTCTAGTAGTTAAGGCACCAAGCTAGAAAATGAAGGACTGTGAGTTTAAGTCCCACCTTAGTCATGAAAACCAGCTGGGTGATGTGGCCAATCACTCTCTCTTTTTCAGCCCAACCCACCTCCCTCTGTTGTTGTGGGAAAAATAGTAAGCTGTGTTGGATGTGTTCACAATCTTGACTTATATGTAAAAATAAGGCAGAAATAGTTGGTCTACTATTATTATGACATGGAGTTGTAATAACTGTTAAATTGGGAATTTTTTCATCAATATATTTGTTACTATTGTATTTTTTAATCTTAATTTATTGATACATAACCTTATAGTGGCCATGTGGGAGCTGTTTTTCTGCTAGAATATCTGTATATGGGGTAATAGTTAAATAACTTGGTCATATAAGCAGACCAAATTGCAGGTTTAGCAGCCAGAGATCTGCTTCTCTAGTTGAATTGAGCATTAGCCTTAGGTTGAAGTCATTATTAGAAAAACTGAGCAGGTTCATTTTCATATAGTTTCTTTTGCTAATGGAATCAGTAAGAGGGTTGCTTGTTTGTTTATTTGATTTTTTTATCTCACAGTTATTATTTCATAAGTTACTCAAGGTGGGAAACAAGGAATGACGTATCCAAACAATACACGCGTGCATGCAGCTTGTTGCATTTTATTTTACAATATTATAAGCTATCTTGAAACCTCTGAATGAATGCTTGCATATAAAGTTTCTAAAATAAGAGTACTAACTGGGTTATTTGGGTGTTTTAAAAGTTATAAAAATCCATCTAAATATGGAGAACAGTAAGCAATTGAAATCACTAAAAGTAGTTATTTATTTTGAAGATATCTTTATTATTGCTGAAAGACTAGCAACACTTAAATGCTTTGTATAAATATCAGTCAGTCACTTTATGCCTTATTACAGTGGTTCTCAACCTGTGGGTCGGGACCCCATTTGGGGTCGATCGACCATTTCATGGGGGTCGCCAAGCAAGGCTGTCCGGCATTTTTTTTGTCCGGCATTTTTTCACCCTTTTCCGGCGGGTGCCTTACCTCCCTTGGGCTGGGCCAGCTGGTGGTCGGCCTGCTCCGTCTCTGCCGCTTGCCAGCTACGCCTCGGCCGGCGCAGGGGGCGGAACCACGCATGCACAGTGCTCCCGGGCAGGGAAAGTCCTTGACTTACGACCGGTTGGGTAGTCCTCTACTTACGACTGGTTTAGTCCTCGACTTACGACCGGTTTAGTCCTCGACTTACGACCGGTTTAGTCCTCGACTTACGACCGGTTGGGGTCGCGGCATTAAAAAGGTTGAGAACCACTGCCTTATTAGAACAGTGAGATGCTACAGACATAGAGCTATTAAATCTTCTAGTTACTATTTACTATTTACTTTCAAAAGCAAATGGAGCCAAATGAATTTGATTCTATTTTATTTGAACCAAATATGCTAAACATCAGTATGCATATTCAGATGAGCTAATTTTAAAAACTAGACATTTTAAGTTTATTTCTAAAATTACTACAGTATATAATAAATACAGTAGTTTGATTTCTGTAGCACTAATAAAAAACTTTTTATAAGAGTTTAGCCATTTTAATAGCTGATAACATATTAAAAGTTCTCTATATGTAAACCCTTCTTTTTTTTTTTTTACTTAATTGCAGTCTCTGTTGGAAAAGTTTTTGATTCCTAATGCTTCCCAACCAGAAAGCAAAGTTTTCTATTTGAAAATGAAAGGAGACTACTACCGTTACTTGGCTGAGGTTGCTGCTGGTGATGACAAGAAAGGTACAGTGTGTTACATTTTTTACATTGCATTTTCATAGATTCATCTTTAATAGAATAATAGCTGTGGGTGAGGCTGTTGATATAAGTCAGTAAAGGAAATATTTTAAATATTTTCAGCAATGGCAACATATACCTGAATTTTGCAGCAATGGAATGTTGCTTTATGGTAATATTCCCCAAACTGGTTTCCTGGAGACATATTGGAATACAATTCCCAGCACATGTAAGTGAGGGTACCAGTTGCTTCAAGGATACAGATTTAAACATGTTCTTGTTGATATATGAATACATACAGTTAATTGTTGCAAGGCGATATATTTAGGCAACATCTTCATAGTCCTCTCTCACTGTTGTCTAACTGAATTATGTTTATACATGAACAAAAGATATATATTGTTTTCCAGTATGTGTTCTTTAAGGTACATTTCATAAAGTGATATTATAGCAGGACTTTGGCACCTGAATGAAAATGGATACCATTTAATTTTTTTAAAAAATTATCAATACCTTATTAAAATTATGGCAGCTGCTGATTATATCTGAAATTCAGATGTCAGGCATGAATGTAGATTAAGCTGGAATGGCTACAGATCTGGATTGTTTCTTTTGACTTGAGATGTGTTCACTAAGAACTTGAGAAGATCAATCAAACGTGATCAGGACAATTATGTCAGTGAGAAAATATGGCTGATTTCTAACCCAGAATTTTTGAAGTGGTAGGATAGCAAGATAAGGGAAGAATGAAAACTTAATGATCAGAAAGGGGAGGGGAGAGATGACAGACGGAAGCCAGAGAAAACTGAGTCAGTTCAGAGACATTGTGATAGAAGCCAGTTGCAAATAGAGCTGGTGAACAAAGAAAAGATTCTGAGATTAAGATAGAAATACAAAATTCTTTTCTGCTTTCCTCTTCAATTACTTGAGAAGGCAAAATTTCCTGACCTTATAGTT
>NW_015386145.1:36142-55557 GCF_001527695.2 Protobothrops mucrosquamatus
TGGTGCGCTTTAAAGATGATGGTCAACACCTTGAAGCGCACCCGGAAGGCCACAGGCAGCCAATGCAGCTCGCGCAGCAGCGGCGTTACATGGGAGCGACAAGTCGCTCCCATCACCGCCCGCGCGGCCGCATTCTGGACTAGCTGGAGCCTCCGAGTGCTCCTCAAGGGGAGCCCCATGTAGAGAGCGTTACAGTAGTTGCTTGAAATTGGGGTGAAGTGATAGGAGTTGGAAGATATTTGGAAGAAATATACTGTCAAGACCATTTCTTCTTCTAAATGAAAACTAACGCTATAAATGTAGAAGAAAATGTTGAAAAGAGGGATTTGTTTTGGAAATAGAGCTGAAATTAAAGTGCATTACTGAGCAACTTTAAGGGGGACTGAAAATGGGACAGCCATCTCTTCAGTAGTATTTCTAAAAAGAGAAGGAAGGGATATGTCAGACGTTCAGATCTGGAGAATCAATATTTTTTCAAAGCTCTACTCCAGGGTGTTTAATAGTCTTGCTTAGCCACTGATGGTATTATTTTTGCTTAAAATCAAGTACAAGGTGGTATCTTCATTGTGATCATTAATTCTGAAAAAATTACCAAATATAATGATTTGGATTTAAAGCTCAAAAGGTTTCCAAATGTTTGGGGGGATACTTTTACTAATTACATGATATTCCTTAAACAAAATATTCCTTTTTCCAGGATGACATGGCTATCCTATGAGAGAAGATATGTTTGGTTTAAACAGTAGAAGTTAACTCTTTTTGCCTTCAAATACAAAGTGTTGCACAGTCCTAAGAAACACTGTGCTATTTGTTTCTGGGACATTATTCCCTCCTCTCCCTCCCCCCCGGGATGTTCCATTTCTTCTGCACAACAGGCCAATCCAAGCATTCTGGAATGGTCCATGCATTTAAATGTTATCTTGCATAGTCAGACTGTCCAGAATACTATAAGTTACTTCCTGTTCCAAAATATATATATCTACAAATGTTATGAATCACCCCCCATATGCTTGGATCAACCCATTCTGAAGGAGAAAATGGAACATTCGGGAAATGAATTTCTCCATTTTACATATTCTTAATAAATACAAAATGCATAAGCAAAGCCTCCCCAAAGATTTGTCTCTTTTTGCTCATCTTTTTGAACAAAAGGCTAAGAAGAAGCTGCTAGTTTAAGCTGGAATTTGGAAATAGGATTATCTGCATCATAAACTAGGCAAATTATTGGTGATTCATAGCATTCTTGCTCCCTTATATCTTGTAGACCCATGGATGGGGTGCAACTCCCAGCTGAGTGAATAAACTTGTTTAGAAAAAAAAATTGCATTTTTGAGGGAGGCAGGACACAAATCTATAAATACCACCCCTGCTTTCATCTTCTGTTCATACTGGGCAATAAAAACTTTTTATTTCCTAGTTCCTGCCACTGCAAACTATTATTGACTTCATATGCTGCCAATTAGACATGATGGAGTGTGTATCTGTATGTAACTACGTGTATATCTCATCTCAGAAGGACAGACAGAAATTATAGACAGATCTGATTCTGCTCTTGTCACAAGAAATAATTACCTAAATTTTAAACCATCCTTTCTGGTCAAACTGATTCTACATTTAGTTCAATTGCTGAATTACTATAATATATCTACTAATATCATATACATGTGCCTCTGTGTATATGTCTCTTCATAACTTTAAACATTGATTTGAGATATTTAATGGCTATTCTATCAGAAAACTTTTCAGGTAGTCCTCGACTTACAGCCATTCATTTAGTCATTGAAATTACAGCGCCACTGAAGAAAAGTGACTTATGGCCATTCTTCACCCTTACAACAATTGCAGCATCCCCCTTGGCATGCAACAAACCTGAGCAAATACAGGTCATAAGTGACATTTTCCAAAGCCATTGTAATTTTGAACCATTGTTAAATGAATGGCCATAGTCCTTGTGTCATGGTTCCGACTAATGAAACACTTCAAAGAACTTCCAGGCATTTTATCCTAAAAAAAGTCTCTTTATGTGACAAAATGTCGGCACAGGCATGATGAAAGGCAATGCTAGGATCTGAAAGCCCCACACACCGAGTAGTTATTTTTGCTAGCATTTCCACTCCCTATTTTGCTGTCATGATTTACGTTCTCCAATTAGTGTGAAGGGCAAAGGTTCCCTTCCTTTCCCTTTCTTGGGCTTTTCCCTCCTCCCTCTTTCTCCTCTGCATTAACTCTAAAAATACCAGACAGTTCTGCATATTTTGTCAAAGCAAGAATATACAATATTAGCATTGTTGACACCTTGCTTAAGTACAGTAACTGGAACCGGAATGTACAAGGCTAAGCAATGCGGCCATAAAGCACGACATCATGTGGCTACGTCACTTAGCAACAGCAGTACCGGCAGTCCCGTTGCCACTGTTAGGCAAGGACCTCGTGTGACTGTGACTTCCTACCAGTGGGACATCCACCACAAAGTTACAAATCGTGGGCGGCTTTCAAGCAGGTTGATGGTTCGATGGGCAGTGGCTGCCATGGCACAAGCATGGCCAGCAGGGAGTGGCTCCTGTGAAGTGTAAGAGTGTGCACAAGGGGTCTCATGCTCCATAGCTGAGTTCCTTAAGAAAAATGGATGGGAGTGATTTGTGACCTTCCCTGCCAGCTTCCTCATTGACTTTTCTTGTGGAAAGCCAGCAGGGAATGTTGCAAATGGCAGTCACATGACGGCATGATACTGCAGCTGTCATAAGTGTTGGCCAGTTGCCAAGCACCCCCAATAATGATCACGTGAACGCAGAGATAACGGGGATGGATGAAACCTTGAAGACCAGACATAGTTATTTAGGTTCTATCATATGATTAGATTTCAGTGTATGCACAGCATCATCTAATGCAAGGGTAGGCAACCTTGGCTCTTTTATGACTCGTGGACTTCAACTCCCAGAATTCCTGAGCCAGCTATGCTGGCTCAGGAATTCTGGGAGTTGAAGTCCACGAGTCATAAAAGAGCCAAGGTTGCCTACCCCTGATCTAATGTATGTTCACCAAATCTTTTGTAAGAAAGTGAACCAAATAATTGTGCAAATGAGTAGTATTTATTGATAAGTACATAGGCAATTAGAGCTTCCTGAGATAATTGCCTCAGAGCTTATGAGAAGAGAGACCAAAATCTGTTCCTCAGGGATGGAAATACAGCTTTCAGAAAGCAAAGTTTCTATTAAGATTTCTTTTTCAGATTACGGGGGAAAAGAGCAAAAAGAACTAATGGCTATTGGAGCCTGCTGTGTCACTCTTACTAGTATCTCTGTAATACCTTCCGGTTGTGTCCTAAATATTGATAGAGTGAATAAACAGCATAGGGAGATAAATCTCCTTAGTGCAAATACTGGCCCAAATCACCAGCTTTTACTGAATTGCATCATTGGAGATGTTGAGAGCTACATGACAAATGGCAAGGTAATGATGATATGATGTGACGAATGTAGCCGATCTTGTTGCATGACTAGACTGCAGGATTTTGTAGATGCAGAAGAAGGCAAGCCCAAGTAAGAGTGGTATGTAAGCACTGCTGGGGGGGCTCTATATGAGATTTGCATATAGAGAGCAGAGGTCTCTAATTCAGTGGTTCTCAACCTTTTTAATGACGCGACCCCCCAACTGGTCGTAAGTCGAGGACTAAACCGGTCGTAAGTCGAGGACTAAACCGGTCGTAAGTCAAGGACTACCCAACCGGTCGTAAATCGAGGACTTTCCCTGCCCGGGAGCGCCGCGCATGCATGGTTCCGCCCCCTGCGCCGGCCGAGGTGTAGCTGGCAAGCGGCAGAGACGGAGCAGGCCGACCACCAGCTGGCCCAGCTCAAGGGAGGTAAGGCACCCGCCGGAAAAGGGAAAAAAAATGGCGGACAGCCTTGCTTGGCGACCCCTGTGAAATGGTCGATCGACCCCAAATGGGGTCGCGACCCATAGGTTGAGAACCGCTGCTCTAATTCTTCTGGACCAGTGACCACATGTAGAATGTTGAGGGCACTATCAAAAAGGTTGCCACAAAGTAACCAGTCACTGTAACCTCAACTTAACTTTTGTTGGTTTGTTATCTGGGCCGAGGGGTTCACCTTGAAACAAAGCATGTTTATTTTAAAATAATACTTCTGATAGAACTGACCAGAATTTCTGTTGCTTCATGTTTCTGTGGCTATCCAGAAAGGAAGTAACTGCTCCTGTGTTTACAAAAATGCTAGGAGCTGTATAGCAGATGGCTCCTATGTCCTAGAGAAGCCCCAGCCCAATTACACACACATTGTTGTACTCCACACATGCATAATGGGCAAGGAAGTGGTTTTCCTGTTGAAAATCTACCTATAAGGATCCAAGTGCTGATGGTGAATGTATTAAAACAATACAGGTAGTTCTTGACTTATGACCAGTCACTTAATGACCGTTCAAAGTTATGGCGACTTGATCCATAAAGTATTTCTGGAACTTCATAAAATATTGTGGTTCTCCTCCCCCCCTCCTGTGATCAAGTGATCGTGATCTGAGTGCTTGGCAGCCTATTCACGCTTATAACTGGTTGTTAAATTCCCTGCGATCATGTGATTGTCATTTGTAATCTTCTCTGCCAGCTTCCCCAGAAAGTCAATGAGGAACCTGGCAAAGAAGGTTGAACGCTACTGCTTGCCAAAGGATTTCCCCTCTGCACAGGGTTGGGGGGGGGGGTTGGGGGGGGAATCTTCATCAGGCTGCAGAAATGAAGCTTGTATCTCTGTGATTCCCACTCGTCTTTCCAGCCCAGTGCGTGAGTTCCCTTCCAAATGGAGGGAAGAGGAACTTGTGTACCGGGCTGGAAAGATGAAGTGGGGATCTTCACAATCCCCACCTTGTTTCTCCACTGCACAGAGGGGAGCTGCCTGCCCTCCAACACGCAGCTTTTTCACTCCTTCCACTTAACAACCACAGCTGGGAGAATTGGGATTGCAATATTGAGCAAAGCAATCCATGTGGTATCTTGCTTAGCGAATGCTTTGCTCAATGACCGAAATTGCAGTCCCAACTGTGGTCGTAAGTTGAGAACTACTTGATTCGATGTTCTCAGTTCATTAAGGAGTATTCAGATTAATAGCACAGGTAAAACCGTACCCCTCACACAGGATGTTGAGTAACAAAGAATGTGAAGATAATACGTGGTTTCCTCAAGTTGCACAGTAAGCGTGGAAAGAATTAAGACCATTTGAATTCCTTCCTGCCAATTTCTTTTGTTTTTGGAGATGGAGAGTTAACAAATGTTAACTTGGGCAATCGGTTACAACAGGTTTGGAGAGTCATGAAATTTCAGTTTCTGCAAAATGTGCCAGTTAACAGTACTGTGGTGGAATCATATGGTGTCTTGAACATAATTCAAATGGTTGTTTTTTTCAATTTTAAATATTTAGGATCTGATTGTATGATCAAGTACTGTATTCTGTACAAATACGAATAAATATTAGCATTCTGTATAAATACGACTAAGCCCTAAAGTCCATGATGCCTATCTATCTACTATTCAGGAAAAGGCCTTCTACTCCGCTCTCAGATTATAGAATACAAGGCAATTTTTCCTTGGGTGCAACTTGACACAATAATAAAATGAAAATATAGTTGCTCCTTGTTGTGAGTAGCAAACCATTCATTTTGGGTATTAGTAAGATAGTTATCCCAAATATGCTTTACACTACATACATTTGACTATCAGAATTTGCCAGCATAAAATACAGTTCTTAATCATTTGCTGCCTATTTAGAACAAGGCCTTTATTGTTGTATTTTTTGCTGGCTGGGAATTGTAATCCAACAGTCTGAAGGGCATCAAATCAAGCTCAGGAAGGCTGAAGTAAGTTGTGCCTGTCATTGTTTTAAAAATAGATGTTCTGATCTAGATCATTCATTCCATCATTCCATACTGGTTGTGCCACAAGGTCATTTTTTAAAAATTAGTATAATTAGCCTCTATAGCATCTGCCTCTTCTGCACTGGAACAATTTTTATCTAATAAATGTTGCTGTATTAAAAGGGCAAGACTTAAATCTTGTCACAAAACTCCTTAATTCTTGGCCCAGGACTTGCAGCAGGTAGTTCAGAGCAGCAAGCAACTCCTTTGCCCTTTGTAGCCCTTTTCCCCACTGATTAGGATTGCATAAAGTTTCAGCATCATTTATATTTTGAAGGGAGAAACAGATGAAGGTAATAGTCCCACCTTAAGCATGAAAGCCAGCTGGGTGGCTTTGAGCCAGTCACTCTTCCTCAGCCCCTCACAGTGATGTTGTGGGAAAAATAGGAGGAGGAAGGATTATTGGGTATGTTCACCAACTTGAGTTATATATTGGGGGAAAGGCAGGATAAAAATATAAAACAAAAATTGTTTGGTCCCAAAATATTACAATTTTAAAAAGGCTCTTCTAGCCCCCTACCCACATATGATGTGATGTATTCCACCTAGGTGCCTGCCCTTGGATTTCAAAAGACTGCCCAAACATAAACAGCCCAGTAAGCAAAATTAAATAATTAAACTATTTGCTAACCAGTTTTTACCCTTTTTGAAACTTGGACTTTTTTTCTTTGTGTGTTGTTTTAAAATTAAATTTCGTTTTAAAATTACCATATTTTCTAGAACCAATGGAACCAAGATTTCTATATTTAGATGTAATATATCACTTGAAAAGTACTATTGGAAAAGTACTATTGCTATGATGGTAAGAACCACCTTAATATAAGCAAGAAATAAGTAGAGCAAGTTTCTTGGTATTCTTTAGCCTAAATACTATTACTTTTGACAGCATTTTCACATAGTTGAGTAGCTGGTAGCTTTTTCTGGCACACACAAAAACTATAGAAGTAACAAACTTGTGAAAGTCACATTTTTCGGGTTCTTTTTAAGATTTTAATCTGAAAATGTAGGTATATTTCATCTAGATTACATAAATTTAACAATATAAAAATTGCAAGAAGTAGCATACTTCTGTAATATTGCATATATTTTAAAAAGAATCACTTTCTGAAACTAAACTATCTTGTATGTGTATGTGATGAATAAATTTAATCGATGCTTGTGCTTTGAACTCCAAATAAAATTGCTAGTGTGATGTTTACTCTGTTTTTTCAGGGATAGTGGAGCAGTCGCAACAAGCATACCAAGAAGCTTTTGAAATCAGCAAAAAAGAGATGCAACCAACACATCCTATCAGATTAGGACTGGCTTTAAATTTCTCTGTGTTCTATTATGAGATCCTGAATTCGCCGGAAAAAGCTTGTTCCCTTGCGAAGACTGTGAGTTGATAATCTAACTATTACATTGCATTTAGTATATTAAACAGGTTTTGCATGTACAAATGTACTTTTTTTTAACCATAGGCTTTTGATGAAGCCATTGCTGAACTTGATACGTTAAGTGAAGAGTCATATAAAGACAGCACACTAATAATGCAGTTACTGAGAGACAATTTGACAGTAAGTATTTGGACATTTTAAATACTTTATACAAGTAAGAATAAAGATATTAATGCTAAGTTATCAAATAGGCATTGTTAATAAAAACTGGAGTCTAATTGGTAAAAATTTGTGGTATGGATTTATTTTACTTAGTTGTTTTAACTCTTGAGTCTCTTTTCTTAAAGCATAGCTTTCTAGGAGATAATCCTGCTGAACACTTTGTACGACTAAAATGTTAAACAGTAACACATGTCTGCATTTTTTTTAAACAGTTGTGGACATCAGATACCCAAGGAGATGAAGCTGAAGCAGGAGAAGGAGGGGAGAATTAACCAGCCTTCCAATTTTTGTCTGCCTCATTCAAAAATTTACACAGTAGACCATTTGTCATCCATGCTGTCCCACAAATAGTTTTTGTTTACGATTTATGACAGGTTTATGTTACTTCTATTTGGATTTCTATATTTCCCATGTGGTTTATGTTTAATATTAGGGGAATAGAGCCAGTTAACATTTGGGGAACTTTTGTTTCATCCAAGGTGGCCAATATAGGGATGTGGAATTTTTATAAAAGTTTTACATGTTTGGCATAGTACTCTTGGTACTTTGTGGCTTCCCACAAAAGCCAATGTTAAACAACTTCCTATGTTGAGCAATGAAAAACTGCTTGCATATTGGTCTGTCACAGTGGTTAAAAAAGGGATGATGGTTGCAACCACATAGGTGTAGTGAATGTGGGTACTTCAACGTTGGAACGCACAGCAAAGAAAAATTAATGTCCCATGGATATTACATGTCAATCATGTGAATCTGTGGAATCTACAATCCAAGAACACATCTTCGATTAAAGCTGAAAGATGTTCCTTAAAGTGGCTTGCTAACCAAATGAACTTTCTCTAGAGAAGGGCAGAAACGGTTCACATTCCATTACTTGTAAAGTTACCTGCTGTTGCTTTCATTATTTTTGCTACACAATTTATTTGTATTTAAATGGTTTAGGCAACCTAAGAACAAATGTACAAGTAAAGATGCAGTAAAAAATGAAATGCTTGATATCCATAATTACACTGTATATCGAGCACAGCAGTAAAACAAACCCATGTATTTAACTTTTTTAGGGTTTTGCTTTTGTGATTTTTTTTGATACTTTGCCTAACATGCATGTGCTGTAAAAATAGTTAACAGGGAAATAACTTGAGATGATGGCTAGCTTTGTTTAATGTCTCCTGAAAATTTTCATGAACAATCTAAACATAACTGTTAAGAACATGTGTATTAAGTTGATGTAAGTGGAATAAAAGTTTTATGAATGGACTTTTCAACTATTTTCTCAGTAGCTTTCCTGTACATCTCAACTTCTGTGGAAGATATCTTCCATTGTACTGTCTGCGGTACCAGATTGGGCTAATTCTGAAGCTGTCTTTATTCAGAATCTGAAAAATTGTAACATAATCTTCCATATTTTTGTGAGGCTGCTCTGCCTGGAAACTACCAAAGAAACTTGAGAGTGAAATATTAGGTGGTAGGTAATATATGTAAACCCTACAAAATTGCAGCTACTGAATTCAGCCCTGAATTATTAAAATATGTTTTTGTAACGATCTTAAACACATGTTTAGTAAATCATGTGCCAAGCCCTTGCTTGTAGAAAATTGATAGATGTCTAGTTATGGTGCAGATGAGTTCATTGGGTATTGGCTATAAAATAAAGCATATTATTTCTCAACTGCCATTATCTCATAAGCAAACTCCTTGAGACATATCATTAATGAAGGCCAATGCAAGGCATTATTTATCATCATCAGATATGCTTCCCAATGGATTACTGTCTACCAGGATATTTCAGTTCCCACTGGGAGGCATTGTTGCCATGGTAGAGAGCATGTGCAAAATTTTTCTGTTTATCAAATTAGTCATTACAATGAATGGTGAAGTCCCAAATATATAATTCACCATGGTAAAAAATCAAGTCAGACAATTCCAGTTGTATATGAATTATGATAAATACAAAAAAGAATTTGTATGTAATGTTAGCATTTTTATCATCTAAATATACCTCTGGTAGTAGTTGCATGTAAAATATTTTATGTTTTCTGATCCCTCATTTGTAAGCTTTTTATGGTCTGAGCTCTCTCCCATTCACTGTTTTAGAAAGCAGGCAGCAAAGATTAATTCATCTTCATGAAATGGCCGAAATTGGGGTTTTATCAATTCAGAGAAAATTTCCTTCTGTGGAAATTACCTTGTGCATTTCCCATGCACACATTGGTCTGGAAACGGCAAAGAAGCTCTGAAGAATAGAAATGCAGGCCCAACGTGAAGATTATCTCAATATCTCAGGTACAAAGTCATCTGATACCTTTTCTGATGAAGCATATAGGTGATGTTCTGTATATACAATCTGGGCAAATTAATAGCAAAACTTTGCTTCCTGTGCCTTCATTAGAGATTCAGTAGTATGGCTGTAATTCCAATGCATTGCAGTTTTTCCAGCAATAGTGGAAGAGGAGGTTATCCTTCAAATGTTGCAGAAAAGCCAATAAGACACGCCCTCCCCCTTGCATATCCCTTTTTCAGCTTGAAAGCTTTTTGCTGACCAAGAAGGGGAAAAACCTGTTACTACCTTCTTAGGTCCACAAAGGGATGGGTGATGGTTTCTTTCCTCTTAACTATAAAATACTCCTTGTAGCTTGTCTCCTTATCTTCTAAAATCTCATTCTGAGAGTGGAAGGATAATATTGAAGGTCTTCGGAAGATTTCAAACTGATAGCCAGAATAAAAAGCATGCTGAGGCAAGCCTTGAGGTTTTTCATACATGGCATCTTTGCTAATTTACTTAAAATCAACACAATTTGTCTGACTAGTTTACAAAACTAAGTTTCTAATGTTTCTCTACAGCAGACATGTCAAACACAAGGCCCGGGGGCCGGATGTGGCCCGCAAAGTGGTTTCATGTGGCCCGCGAAGCCATCCTGGAAACAGGGAGGGAACGGCCCTCGCTGCCTTGGCCCTGGCCCAGGCCGGCTGGGAGCCAATGTACAATTTTGTGGTGGCCATCTATCCTGAAACACACACATTCAGTCTTAGCTCCACAAGGCTGTCTGGAAACAGCGAGGAACCAGGAGAACCTTGAGCAGCAGCCTTGAGGAAGTGGGGCTGGGCTTGGTGCCGTGGGTGCTCAAGGGCAAACCCCCCCCCCCGCATGGCCTGAGAGGAACAGTGAGGCTCCTCCAGTGGACCATGCCTTGGCACTTGCCCTGGTCCCATTCCCTTCTGCCAGAGACCCTCAGATCTGTCCCACTCCTGCCCAGGCACCCACAGGCACCCTTGATGCGAACAATGTAGAGCTGGCCACGCCCACCCAGTAGGCCACACCCTCCACGCCCACCCAGTAGGCCACACCCACCTGGCCCCCTGAGGGCAACCGCAATGCTGATGCAGCCCTCAATGAAACTGAGTTTGACACCCCTGCTCTACAGGCAAAATCCAAATGGGTAAATTCGACGTCATAGAGATAGCTTATCAATTTGAGCAATATTTTACTCCCTGCAGACTGATATTTTTTTCTTGTAAATGCCTATTGTTGGCACCTGTTCAAGTTGAAAATATTGAAAATGTATGAGGAGGCTTCTTAAGCTCAATGAAGTGCCAGCATGAAATGATACAACTGTAGATGACGTGAATCTGTCCTATGTTTTCAGGCTGTCTTTCTTATGGCTAGGATGAAGTTAGATTTTGGGGAATAGGGGAGGCAGAGGGAGTTACACTTCTCACAAATGCCAAGAATCTCCTAAAACGCTTAAAATACCCAACGGGGGAGATTAGGAAGATTTTCCTTTGCACTTGTTTTTCCTTCATGAATAAGAAATGACTCAGATGGATTCTGGAAGCATTGTGGTATCCTTCGGGATTCATAACCTTCTAATAATTTGTTCTCTTATAGCAAGCATTATAAGTTTACAGTGGCAGTCTTCCTCCTCCTGAATGTAGATGTTAGTAGAAAAGTCTTGCCTTCAGAAATGTTCTCGATTTTTTCCTTTGTGTTCTTCATTGTGCCAAGGAAAAATACAGAATGAAGTGCTATATTGTAGACCTCAAATTCTCAAAATTGTTTTCTCTGAATTCTTTAGTTGCTCAGAAGTATTTTCAATGCATTGCTACTTTCCCAGTTTTGTGCTCAAGGTAAAGCAATTCCAGTTGAAACCTATACCCTAACCCAGGGGTAGGCAACCTTGGCTCTTTTATGACTCGTGGACTTCAACTCCCAGAATTCCTGAGCCAGCATGGCTGGCTCAGGAATTCTGGGAGTTGAAGTCCACGAGTCATAAAAGAGCCAAGGTTGCCTACCCCTGCCCTAACCTCTCCTTCAAGAATCTCTTACCATGCTTGAATGTTTATCAGATCTCCAATGGAACTCTACTACCAAAGTATATTATATTTCTGTGTCACACTTCACCCAGTTCCTTCATACTATCAATTGACCTGCTCCTTCAGAAGACAGCACTGTCAAAGGAACAGTAGCAACTTCATTCTATTACCTGATGAACTTCCTTCCACTGTTACTCAATATCAGGCAACAGATTATGTGATTGACATTAACTCCCTTGAATGGGGGATTTAATCTCAACCTTTAAAGAAATACTGTTATATGTCAGTATTGGATTACTCATTCTGCACCTGGAAGCATCATAAAAAGTCAGAGATTAGTGGCTAAAATTTACTCATTGGATGTATATCCTGACCCAAACTTAACTCAGCTAGTTTTCATGGCTAGGGTGGAACTTGCCATTTTGTCAGTTTCTAAATCATTTAGCACACGCCAAAGTAGTTCTTGTATGTAAACTGTAAGGAGCTGGTAGCTCTATATGCAAAGGAGAAGCAGGCCTAGAGCATCCATTAATTGAAAGTTATCTCCAAATCTTTTCTTTCTGGGAGTGTTTCCAATATGCCATTGTCTGAAACTAGGTTATCGCCATTCACACTTCTGTCTCCATGCATATCATTTATCTTTTAAATACATTCTTTCAACTGAGAGGAATGGAGGAAAGCCTGCTTCCTATTGCATTAAGGCAGTGATGGCGAACCTTTTAGAGACCGTGTGCCCAAACTGCAACCCAAAACCCACTTATGTATCGTCTGGTGCCGGATGGGCATGGCCCATTGGGTGGGCGTGGCTGCGGTGGTAACGGCAGACTGGGTGGGACCAAAAAGTTCAATCAATCAATTCCAACTTTGCGAGATCTTTTTTTTTCCCCACGAAAAGTTGAAATTGATTGATTGATTGAACCTTTTTTTTTTTTGCACATAGCGGCGGAGGCCTAAAGTGAAAAGGTTTTATAAAACCCAGCTGAAGGCCTAGGACTGGACCGAGGGCACGTGTGCCTACAGAGAGGGCTCTGCGTGCCACAGGTTCGCCACCACGGCATTAAGGCATATTCAGATTGGGTAATGAATTTTCCACTAAGAAGTATACAGTGCAAAACATTTAGAATTGTAAGAGATGAATGATTTATCTATCAGCTCAGTAATCAAATCCATTTCTATCTCACTATTTTTTTTCTCTTACTGTATTTCTAAAGTTCTGTAGAAGATTAGAACTTTTTTTAAGAGGGAGGTAATTCTAATGGCTTCACACAGCTCTTATAATGTGTGAGTTTACCTTTGAGAATTGCCTTCCTTCTCCCAATCAGTGTGAATCTCTTTTTTTTTGTTGTTGTTGTTATTACATGCTTCAAGACTGAGTAACAGTTTCTGGAAAGAGGATTACTCCCCTGTAGTGATCCAGATCTTGTGCCAGTTCTACAAATAAGTTATAAGAGACTCAGAAAAGACTTGCAAGATTAGAACAAAAGAAAAACATCGTCATTTCATTCACTGAAGTTATTGTGAAATAACTTTTATATAGTATGGCTTTGTTCAAAGCTTCTGAACCAGAAGCAGCCTCTTTAAAGGGGATCTTTTCAAGAGCTGTTACTCTTCTCTGAGATCCAAACTCTGTACCTGGTGGTAGGCTCCATACAAAAATAGCTGAAAGAGTTCAGCTTACACTGTCATTACACAGGGAGCTAAAATAATAAAGGCAAGGGTCCTGTTGACAGGTGGAAGAAGAGTTAAGTACATCTGCAACTGGATCTGATGTAATTTGTTAAACTGAAAAAGGTTATTTGCCAATTGAGCTCTATAAACTCAAGGGGGAAAAGAATATGGGCATTAAAGTGCAAATTTTGACTTGATGAAGACACCTCAGGTTCCTTAAGTCAATTAGTCTTAGTAGGCGAGTACTCAGTAGTGTAGGCATATTATGAAGAAGCATTTTAAAAAGGAGTACATCCTCTTTTCATCCTAACAAAATTATACTTGTCTTTCAAATCAATATTCTATAGATAGAAGTGGGCTGTTTTATAAATGATAAATCACATATATGGTTCCCAAATTCTGGGCCACCTGTGAGGTGTTTGCAACCAGTCCGTGGAAACGGACAAGCACGCGTCCCACTTGCGCAAGTAGTGAGCAAGCACATGCACATGCACTCCATTTGCATGCACACTGCTTGTGCAAATGGAGCTGTGCACACGCACGCTTGCCAGCCGCTCACACACTACCATCCTCTCTCCCCTCCCTCTCCCCCCCCCCCCGGGTCTGCAAGGCCGGAAAGGTTGGGGAACTCTGGTCTATAACATTTTCTTTGTTCACTTGGAATTCTTTGTTGTATTATAGGCAGATCAGAAATAGTTGATAGAATTCAAGAACTAAGAAGGATACAAATTTCTCCACAGTTTCCTTTATTGTTCCGCACCTGTAGACAGAAATCTTGCCAAACTAAAGCCACCATCTGCATCACTATAGCTAGGGAGGAGCCTTAACTAACCACACACACACCCAACTAAGTCTCTGCACTCTGGAATTCAGCCTCTCCCTCCTGGGAATCCATACTATATTCTTCCACAGTTATGGAGTGCCATGGGGTTCAGTCTCCGCTTACTATTAACATCTACAAGAAAGGTAATTCAATGCTAGGAAATAAGGTGTAATCAATATGCAGTTGATTCCCACTTTTTATATCTTCACCCTGCTAGGCAAGAGATAACAGAAGTCCTGACTTGGCAGTTAGTCTAGAAAGGATTAAACAGGCATACGCTGAATTCTACCAAGAGAGTAGCTGTTATTTTGGAAGCTGACTAAGGATTGTCCATTTTGGACTCTGATTGGAACTGTGCTGCTTTCTCAGATGGAGCTAGCTGGGATACAGTCATCCTGGGCTTACAGGTCTTATTTGAACAGCAGGTGGAGGCCATAACCCAAGGGCCTTTTCATAATTACATCTTTTGAGCCGGGAGACCTTCCTTTCAATTATTCATACTTTTGTTAAACTAGTGGCTGGATTATAGCAATGCACAGAAGGCTGAACTACCCTTGAAGATCTCTGGAATTTTCAGCTAGTACTCCAAGATGTATACATCGTGTAACATTTCTACCATGAGAGTTGCTGCAGCGATCACCAATTAGAATCTTATGTTATCAAAACAACTCAAGTAAAGATTGCAGAAATGAGAATTTTAATAGTACAGTAGTGGCCAAAATTGTGGAAACCTTTTGGGAAAAGTGTATTTTTGAGGTTTGATGGCTAATGACACCACTTTTTTTTGGAGTAGTACCATAAAACTATATATCAATGGAAAGATAATGTAATCAAAAATGTAATGCAACAAAGTTAGTTCAATTATCTGTACTGTATTCTATGAAACGTTATAGCCAAATAACCAGAAAAAGGAAGCACAACATGAGTATTTAGACACCCAATCAGGTGTCATCTTGTTTTGGCAATGAGCCAATCAGATCACAGTAGGATTCAGTAATTGATGTCATGTAGCTGAGAGGAGGACATTTGTCAGTGTGTTATGTGATCGCTATCAAGTTGGTTGGGGTTTTTTGTGTTCTTTCATTTAGTGAGCTTGTAAAACATAATAAAATTAAAGTAATGGTGCAAAGAGTTGCCTGGTTGCCCAGAAAGCGCTGTAAAATAGTATTATTAAGTGAACAAGGCTACAGTTATAAAGAAATTAGAAGAAAATTGGTGGAAACGTAACCAAAGGTGGCATTTCTACTGTACACTTTTCCCAAAAGGTTTCCACAATTTTGGCCACTACTGTATATAGCAGGGGGTCCCCAACCTTGGCAACTTTAAGACCTGTGGACTTCAACTCCCAGAATTCCCCAGCCAGCATAGGTCTTAAAGTTGCCAAGGTTGGGGGCCCCCTGCTATATAGGTATTATTTAGGGGAACAATAATATATTGAAGTTGGTGTACAGTTCTAAAAAGGTTATGAATATTTTGGTTCCCATTCAGAACTTTAGTCAGGGCTCGGATATTATTAAAATTAAATTCACTGTTTAGCTCAGGAGAGCACAACTCTATGGCAACCAGCTGAGGGCTAGAAAACATGACTAGAAAAGTGATGATAGCACAGGATCTTTGGGGCGTCTTTTTCTAAATATTAAGTTGTAAGACAGGGTTTGTTAACCTTGGCAGTCTTAAAAGAAGTGGACTTCAATTCCCAGCATTCCCCAACCAGCATACTGGCTAGGGATTTCTGGGATTTAAAGTCCATCTTAAGATCCAAGAGCAGAGAGATTTCCTTTCTCTCTTGTAATGGAAAGAAACTTTCAGAAACCTTTAAACCTCTAGAGCAGGGGTGTCAAACTTGCTGTGTCACATGATGTGTCGCGACGTATCGCGACTTCCCCTTGCTGGAGCTGGGGTGGGCGCGGCTTCCACGTGACGCATCCGGCCTAGAGGCCGGCAGTTTGACACCCTTGCTCTAGAACCTCTAGAGATGCAGACTTCAGCTCCCAGAATTCCCCATGCCCGGCAAACTGGGTGGAGAATTCTGGGACTTGAAGTTCACATGCTTTAAAGTTGCCAAGGTTGAAAAACACAGTTATAAGAATGAGAACAAGAGTGAGGAATCCCCAGGAAGCAAACCACTCATTTCCTGCCTTAAAAAACTCCCTAACCCCTCCAAAGGCCTAAAATCACACAGGCAAAACAAACAGACCATTTGAAGAGGCAGAAAAGTAATAACGAATATAAAAGGCTTCTGAGATGCAGACAGCTTCCTTGCAGTAATTTTAAGTAGGAAAGGAATGGTTATGAGGAAAGTCCTTATTTCTCTTCCTAATCTGTCTACATCACACAATTACCAAGTTATTAAAACTGTTCCAGAAAACATTTTCCTTAAAAGAGGCAATGGGGAGGAGGACAGGGTGGGAGAGCAGGGGCTTTATGTCTCATTCTGAATGTTGCCTACTCCAAATCTGATGAATTTCAGCTGTTGGAAAGGAATCTGACAGTGTTATTCAACCCTTGGTCCCCATACTGTGTCTGAACTATCGGCATTTCCATTTCTGTGCACTGATGTATGTATGCACCCTGCTCCCATCTGCAGCAACTTCCCCACTCCCAAATTTTCAAAGCTTGGCACATTTTTAGGCACATGGATCTCATTAAAGAAAATAAACAGGAGTCTGAAAAATAAGATTCTAACCACCTCCACCCTTCTTGCTTAAGGGAAATCCAGAAGGAAAAAACAGGAAATTATCCATGCCACACCAATATATCTCCAAACAGCCTCAGTTTTGCTGCAAAGCCAAGATGCTATTTCTAGAAAAAGCACAGATATATTCAGCTATATAACTGCTTCCTGCCTTCTTTTCTTGACATCTAACAATATTTTAAGTCTAGTAGGAGACTATCCTTATCCATTGTCGTCCTTCTCTTTCATCTCTGCATAACCAAGTTAACTGCTCTGGTGCAAGGACTAACTTAAACATCCAGCAAACTAAAGTATCATGGTCCAGAGTGGTAGAACATATTGCACATTTCAGTGTGACTGGCAAAAAATGATTTTTGAATGCTTGTTTAAAGTAATGTTTCTCAATCTTGGCAACTTTAAGATGGTGCATTTTAAAGTTGCACCATGCTGGCTGGGGGATTCTGGGAATTGAAATCTACACATCTTAAAAGTTGCCAAGATTGAGAAACACTGGTGTAAGTTTTTTTTTAACCTACAGCTTTAATGCAGGAAAGTTGGAGGGCAGGGGTGTCAAACTTGCAATGTCATGTGACGTGTCACGACACATTGCAACCTTTTTTCCATTGCCGGCAATGGGGTGGGCGCGGTTTTGCCATGACACATTTGGCCCGCGGGCCGGCAGTTTGACACCCCTACTGTAGGGGAAGGAGGCATCAAGTATCCATATCTTAAAAGTGACACAAACTTAGGTCTTCACCATTTCATCTGAATATCTCCATACAGTATTTATATGTTTAACCCTGTTCTTCTATCTGTCTTTCCAGCATCTATCTAACTATCTGATTTGCAATATAGGTATTCCTCGACTTAACAACCATAATGGACTATGGAATTTGTCATACTTCATGATGGTCGAAGTCGAGTTGAGGCACAGTCCCAATTCGTGATGAGACCAATTTTATGACATCTTTTGCAGCAGTCATTAAGCGAAAACAACAGTTGTTAGCAAATGGCATGATTGTTAAGTGAACCCATTTTCTGCAATGAGAGTTTTTGGGTGAAAACTGGAAGTAAACAACAGTTTCTGGCAAAAAATGTTATAAATTGTGGTCACATAACATTGGGACATTGCAAATGGCCAGTTACTGTGCACCCAAAATGCAATCACGTGACTGTCAGAACTTTGAATCCAGGTCATGAGTATCTTTTGGAGTGGGTCCATCATAACTTCTAAAGGTTACTAAATGACTGGTTATAAGTTGGGGACTACCTGTACTTTGTCCAACAGTATTAAACAGAGTTTAATAAGTAGTTAATAAGTTAATAAATAGGTTGTGGAACATTGGCATAGAATTAGCAAGGATGCCCTAGCATATGTTTGTATATCAACAATTTGAAATTGAATATCAACAGTTCAATTTCTTTTCAATATGATTCTGTGAAGTGGGAAAACAGGAATAGTAATGTTAATATTTAGAAAGAGAAAAACCACCTCTGAAATTTGTATGGAAACTTTCCTCTGAACTGCATGGCTGTCCAAACTGCAGTTCCTCGATGATAAAATTAAAGTGCCTTGCATACACCTGTTGATGTTTCTTTTCTATTCAGAAGCCACAAATATCCATCCCTTTTAGCCCAAGCATAGCACCACAAGAAAAGTTGTGGTTACTGATAATATATCATGGTTCAGACAGATGAAACTCTTCAAAGAACTTCGAGGCATTGTTTACCTTAAAGAATCTTTATTCAAGAAGCATAGCATCGGCACTTACATATCGAAAGCCAAAATCTGAATTCTCCTCCCCTGAGTACATAGTATCAAAGCACAATTCCCTCCTCTAATTTACAGTCATAAATCACATTCTCCAATTAGTTTGAAATGCAGACTTTCCCTCCAGTTCTCCAACCCGCCAATTCTTATCATCTCTTATTTCAAAAACCTTGGTTCTCGCACTAGTTACAGTATTGTTATGTCTAACTAAACTCCCATGCACATTCCTCCTCCTTCCCCCCAGTATCATCTAATTCTAACTCCAATTCTAAGAGTAAAACATAAGAAGGAAAATGGTTGCATCTCCATATGTTGTCAAAGCAAAAACATCCGATGTTAGCAGCGTTGACATAATTATTATTATTATTATTTATTAAATTTATATCCCGCCCTTCTCCTTGCGGACTCAGGGCGGCTGACAATTGATTAAAAATACACAAATGACAATTACAGGATTAAAAATTAATTAAAAAGAAATATTTAAATATAGTCTAATTAAAATATAATTAAAACCCCCTCTAAAAATTGCCCTAGGCCAGTCCTGCAAGCTGGAATAACCAAGTCTTAAGGGCGCGGCGGAAGGAAGGGAGATCAGGGATCACCCTGATCTCTGGGGGCAGTTCATTCCAGAGGGTGGGAGCTCCCACAGAGAAGGCC
>NW_015386145.1:56675-63469 GCF_001527695.2 Protobothrops mucrosquamatus
GGAAATCCAGAAGGAAAAAACAGGAAATTATCCATGCCACACCAATATATCTCCAAACAGCCTCAGTTTTGCTGCAAAGCCAAGATGCTATTTCTAGAAAAAGCACAGATATATTCAGCTATATAACTGCTTCCTGCCTTCTTTTCTTGACATCTAACAATATTTTAAGTCTAGTAGGAGACTATCCTTATCCATTGTCCTCCTTCTCTTTCATCTCTGCATAACCAAGTTAACTGCTCTGGTGCAAGGACTAACTTAAACATCCAGCAAACTAAAGTATCATGGTCCAGAGTGGTAGAACATATTGCACATTTCAGTGTGACTGGCAAAAAATGATTTTTGAATGCTTGTTTAAAGTAATGTTTCTCAATCTTGGCAACTTTAAGATGGTGCATTTTAAAGTTGCACCATGCTGGCTGGGGGATTCTGGGAATTGAAATCTACACATCTTAAAAGTTGCCAAGATTGAGAAACACTGGTGTAAGTTTTTTTTTTTAACCTACAGCTTTAATGCAGGAAAGTTGGAGGGCAGGGGTGTCAAACTTGCAACGTCATGTGACGTGTCACGACACATTGCAACCTTTTTTCCATTGCTGGCAATGGGGTGGGCGCAGTTTTGCCATGACACATTTGGCCCGTGGGCCTGCAGTTTGACACCCCTATTGTAGGGGAAGGAGGCATCAAGTATCCATATCTTAAAGTGACACAAACTTAGATCTTCACCATTTCATCTGAATATTTCCATACAGTATTTATATGTTTAACCCTGTTCTTCTATCTGTCTTTCCAGCATCTATCTAACTATCTGATTTGCAATATAGGTATTCCTCGACTTAACAACCATAATGGACTATGGAATTTGTCATACTTCATGATGGTCGAAGTCGAGTTGAGGCACAGTCCCAATTCGTGATGAGCCCAATTTTATGACATCTTTTGCAGCAGTCATTAAGCGAAAACAACAGTTGTTAGCAAATGGCATGATTGTTAAGTGAACCCATTTTCTGCAATGAGAGTTTTTGGGTGAAAACTGGAAGTAAACAACAGTTTCTGGCAAAAAATGTTATAAATTGTGGTCACATAACATTGGGACATTGCAAATGGCCAGTTACTGTGCACCCAAAATGCAATCACGTGACTGTCAGAACTTTGAATCCAGGTCATGAGTATCTTTTGGAGTGGGTCCATCATAACTTCTAAAGGTTACTAAATGACTGGTTATAAGTTGGGGACTACCTGTACTTTGTCCAACAGTATTAAACAGAGTTTAATAAGAAGTTAATAAGTTAATAAATAGGTTGTGGAACATTGGCATAGAATTAGCAAGGATGCCCTAGCATATGTTTGTATATCAACAATTTGAAATTGAATATCAACAGTTCAATTTCTTTTCAATATGATTCTGTGAAGTGGGAAAACAGGAATAGTAATGTTAATATTTAGAAAGAGAAAAAGCCACCTCTAAAGTTTGTATGGAAACTTTCCTCTGAACTGCATGGCTGTCCAAACTGCAGTTCCTCGATGATAAAGTTAAAGTGCCTTGCATACACCTGTTGATGTTTCTTTTCTATTCAGAAGCCACAAATATCCATCCCTTTTAGCCCAAGCATAGCACCACAAGAAAAGTTGTGGTTACTAATAATATATCATGGTTCAGACAGATGAAACTCTTCAAAGAACTTCGAGGCATTGTTTACCTTAAAGAATCTTTATTTGAGAAGCATAGCATCGGCACTAACACAGTCAAAGCCAAAATCTGAATTCCCCTCCCCTGAGTACATAGTATCAAAGCACAATTCCCTCCTCTAATTTACAGTCATAAATCACATTCTCCAATTAGTTTGAAATGCAGACTTTCCCTCCAGTTCTCCAACCTGCCAATTCTTATCATCTCTTATTTCAAAAACCTTGGTTCTCACACTAGTTACAGTATTGTTATGTCTAACTAAACTCCCATGCACATTCCTCCTCCCCCCCCCCCAGTATCATCTAATTCTAACTCCAATTCTAAGAGTAAAACAAGAAGGAAAATGGTTGCATCTCCATATGTTGTCAAAGCAAAAACATCCGATGTTAGCAGCGTTGACATAATAGCTTGGCAGCTATGGTACATAGCTCTGCCTTCATACCAAAAGTACATTTCTCCTCTCATCCATTTTGGAAAGCAGCAGCAGTAACTATCATCTTAATAGCATTTGTGATGCAATCAACTCAGTGTGAGCTAAGGCATTGCAGGGTGAGGGGAGGGGTACATCCCAAGCAGAGTTCAGAACTCAAGTACAGCAACTAAGGATGTATATTTTGTCTGTCTGGCAATACAAAAATGGAGATTGCAACAGGCCATCATACTCAGCCATGAGGCTGCCTCCAGCCTGGTGAGTCATCACTTGGGTTGGCGTGGTTCACATCTCTACAATTCTTGGAAGAGTTTTCTCTCATACCGCAGCAGAACCCATACACTGTTCTAAAAGTTTTCTAACTATTGCGAATGAATTTCTAAAGTATGGTCAGCCATGATTTACATATTTATGGCTTAACATGCTGTGTGAATCCAGCCATTATAATTTAGTTAATAAACCATAGTTAAGCAACCTAAACTAAATACAGCTATTATATTTGTCTTTTTAAAGTAAGTTTTATATTGCCACAAGTGTGAGACTTCTGACATCTTCCGCATCCATGGAAAAAGATAAAACTGGTAAAAAGAACAAATTAAAAGCAATCAAAAGCATACCAATATACTATCTAAAACCAAAACAAAAGAAAAACATTCACAAGAAGACATTAAATTAACACTGGAGGTTTTTAAGAAGAGATTGGACAACCATTTGTCAGAAGTGGAATAGGTCCCTTCCAACTCTGTTGTTCTGTTCTGTTCTAATGTCTTAATTAAATTTTAAAAGCCCACAAGGAACCCTCCATTACTCTGCAAGTGTTGATGCCAGGGGTCTTTAGGGCTCACAAACCGCACTTTCTATTGTAGCTAGAAATCCATTGATAAGCAGTGTAGAGGTCGCCTGTCCTGCACTCAACATTTGGTGCCAGATATCAAGCAGGCTACTGTATTTCACAACAGCATCGCTTTTCTATTAGTTTTTCAGTATAGCCCCAGATGGGAGGATGAGGGTTTTTTTTCCATTTCTTCTATTATTCAAAAAGATATGGATGGGATTAGCCCAATTATGCATCATAAGCAATCAATAAATTTACTTAGTCACTGACCAGCGTAATTTAAAAGAATAAAACAGTGATGGCGAACCTTTTAGAGACCGAGTGCCCAAACTGCAACCCAAAACCCACTTATGCATTGTCAGGTGCCGGGTGGGTGTGGCCCATTGGGTGAGTATGACTGCGGTGGTAACAGCAGACTGGGTGGGACTAAAAAGTTCAATCAATCAATTCCAACTTTGCAAGATTTTTTTTTCCCGCGAGAAGTTGAAATTGACTGATTGATTGAACCTTTTTTTTTTTTTGTACACGGTGGCAGAGGCCTAAAGCGAAAAGGTTTTATAAAACCCAGCTAAACCCAGGCCTAGAACTGGGGCGATGGTGTGCGTGCCCACAGAGAGGGCTCTGAGTGCCGCCTCTGGCACCCGTGCCATAGGTTCGCCACCACTGGAATAAAAAAAAACAGTATGAAGCAAACAAATGCCTCACAAGAGTATTGTCAAGTCAGCTGGGAGATAGTGATGTGACCAAAATTTTCACTCATGGTGCTTATGAATTTACACATCTTTTTTTAGATAGAAACATAGCATTTTATCCATTACATAGGGTGAGAAAGCAAAAGGACAGGGGTGTCCACAAGTGGAAAAGGGGAAATGAATAAAACGGGGCAGCTGTAACCATACAATCAAAATCCCCACTTTTTAAATATGTGTCACAAGGCTTTGATCATATGATCAGGGACACTATTTTGACCCTTGATCCATGGGCAACCTTGCCCAAAGGATTCAACAGTCTTCTGAGGACTGTTCAAAGAGAGGTCTTTCAAAAATGCTAGTTTCATATTATTTCACTCTGAGCCTTCATTCACAAACATTCTTTCTCGTGGAGTCACAATTTCAAAGTACGTCTTGTGTATATGCATGGCAGGATGGAGGACCAGAGGCAGCATTTCAGAATAAAAACTTTGGCCTTGGATGTTTGCCTGCAACAAATCCTCAACTGCTGAGAAGCAAAAGGGGGTGAGTGAGTCTGTGAAACTCCTACGATTATTTGCAGCTCTACTGGAGGCAAGATGTGTTGGATGAAACACAGAGCTGAGCTTGAAGTATGACAGCTATGAAATTTCTGGAAAAGACATGGAGCCTTGAGGGGAAAAAAAAGATGCTCTCTGAATCAGCTTTTGATCTACCATTAGCATGTCTTTTTCAGAGGCAGAGAGAAATGCATGCATAGTTTTTAAAGTAATTGAGAGACAGTTGCAATGCAGTTAAGTGGGAGGGGGGGTAGAGGAGAGAGAGAGAGAGAACAATAGCTTTGCACAGTTGAACAGTGATGCTATTATCTCATCAGCACAATGCAGGCAGAGGCAAAATTATAAATAGTAGCAGTGTAATGCTGGGAGTTGCTATTTGGCAGTGCTGCCAGCAGCCACTTCTCTCTGGCTACAGAGGCTGTGGAAAGGGTTGGGATCATCAGAGAGATGGGAAATATGCATCAGCCACTTGATTCTCGACCCAGAGTGATGTCCTCAGATACAATGTATTATATCTAAAAGAACATATCTGATACTTATTGTGTAATAATAACAGCAGCATTTGAGGATATTGCTTTTCAAGAAAGTGTACACAAAACGGGGCCAGCAGGTATCCCTGAGAAGAATTAGCAACACATGTGTTTTGAGTTAGCCTTACCAATCTGGTGGCCCTACTATTATAATAGATCAGCTCCCATAATTCCCACCCTGCATGGGTGGAAAGCACCCTTTTGGACAGTGGTTCTCAACCTTTTTAATGCCGCGACCCCAACCGGTCGTAAGTCGAGGACTAAACCGGTCGTAAGTCGAGGACTACCCAACCGGTCGTAAGTCGAGGACTTTCCCTGCCCGGGAGCGCCGCACATGCGTGGTTCCGCCCCCTGCGCCGGCCGAGGTGTAGCTGGCAAGCGGCAGAGACGGAGCAGGCCGACCACCAGCTGGCCCAGCCCAAAGGAGGTAAGGCACCCGCTGGAAAAGGGGGAAAAAATGGCGGACAAAAAAAATGGCGGACAGCCTTGCTTGGCGACCCCCATGAAATGGTCGATCGACCCCAAATGCGGTCCCGACCCACAGGTTGAGAACCACTGCTTTTGGAGAAAGCATTTTTTTTAAATTACCACCCTGGAAAAAAGCTTTTAACTTATCTGTGCTCCAGCACCCAGGCAATCACATTTCTCTCATTGTTCTTTATACTTGTTACCGTTGCACAGATTTTTTAACTTTTTACTGCTTTTCCAACCAATCTGAAAAAAATCAAAGAAACAATAAGAAACAGCAGCAACCATTAAAAATGAAGTATATAAATACATGAAGATGAGATTAACACAATGATGTTTAGATCCTCTTCTAACTGTTCACTCATATACATGACATCACTATGATTCCAAACAAAACAGGTATCTCATATGAAGAGGGCTCATCACATCAGTGGGAAATGTGCAATATTATGAAAACTTTAGCTCATATCAAGCAGTCATGGCTTGTTTCTTCTCTGGGGTGTAATCCACAAGGAAGTATGCCGGTCCTCCAGGGCCGATTTGGGAAATATATAAAGAGAGAGAATTCATTCTGCCAGCAGTTTCTGTTTCAATGGTGGACCAATCACTCGGGGAGAATCTACAGTCACACCATGTCAGCCATCCCAGGTAAACCAGATAGGAAACACAACTAGATGAGCTAATTCTACTTTATTGTAAAACCACATTAACAGAATCTTATAAGTCTGAAGGTACAGATATCCTACCATCACTTTTAAGAGCCTGACCGACTAGGGCAGATCCTTCCTAAATTTCTTCCTCTCTTTATTTGCATAATTTTATTAAAATTTAAATTTATCAAATTTTAAATACTAAATTTTAAAACAGAAATATAAAAACTAACAGAAACAGAAATTAAGAAAAAGAAAAAATAAGAATGCAAAAAAAGAAAAGAAAAAGAAAAGATACAAAAAAAGAATGACTTTCAACTTTTCTTACAGCAAATATAAATAAAACTTACATTAAGATTTTGCTGTACAGTTACAACAAAACATCCATTTTTAAATAATCTATTAATAATACTAGTCAGCTGTTCAGCCATTGGGAGCTCCTTTCTCTCTTGTCTGATTGCTTCCTAGGCAGCATTTCTTTCCTTCATCCCCCAAAGCTATACACACATTCCATTACAGAAAACTACTCCTCAAGTAAATAAAAAACCCTTTCTTAGGAGTATGAACTCTTCAGAGAATATGTAATAATAATAATAATAATAATAATAATAATAATAATAATAATAATAATAATAATAATAATAATAATAATAATAATAATAATAAAGTTGGAAGGGGCCTTGGAGGTCATCTAGTCCAACCCCCTGCTCAGGCAGGAAACCCTATACAATTTTGGACAAATGGCTGTCCAGTCTCTTCTTAAAAACTTCCAGTGTTGGAGCATTCACCGCTTCTGGAGGCAGGTTGTTCCACTGGTTAATTGTTCTAACTGTCAGGAAGTTTCTCCTTAGTTCTAGGTTGCTTCTCTCTTTGGTTAGCTTCCACCCGTTGCTCCTTGTCCTGCCTTCAGGCACTTTGGAAAATAGCTTGACTCCCTCTTCTTTG
>NW_015386145.1:64023-79809 GCF_001527695.2 Protobothrops mucrosquamatus
CTCTGGTCCACTAATTTTGTCACTTGGTCAAAGAATGCAATAAGATTTGTCTGGCATGATCTGTTTTTGACAAACCCGTGTTGATTTTTAGTAATGACTTTGTTTGCCTGTAGGTGTTCGCTGATTCGTTGTTTGATTATCTTTTCCAGAATCTTCCCAGGTATTGAGGTCAGGCTGATAGGTCTGTAATTTCCTGGGTTCTGTTTTTCCCCTTTTTTGAAGATGGGAACTACATCAGCTCTTTTCCAGTCCTCTGGTAGTTCCCCAGTGCTCCAGGATCTCTGAAAAATATAGTTCAGTGGTTCTGAGATTACATCTGCCAGTTCCTTGAGAACCAATGTAACCAAATGAGACATCTTTGTCTTTGGGGCCTGATACTCATTATATTAATTGTCAAAGTATTGATATTACATTGTTAAATGTGTATGATAATTTATGTCTTTGTGGGATAGGGTTGCTTTATACAAGGAAGCTAGATAATTGTTGATGTCAGCTGGACAAGATATTGCTCTTTCTTGCTTCCAACTAATCACGAAAGAAAAACAAGTTAGTCCAAAAATGAATGTTCTCTCTTTTTCACTCTGCGAAACCAAAGTCATAACTCTGGCTCAGCTTGTTGACCCTGTACTGCAACAAGCCATGCATCTGCTCTATTTACCAAGGCAGATGGAAGAGAAACCACACACAAGCTTACAATCATGCATACTCATTTTCAAAGAAGCTGGAACAACAATTCCAGAATTTCCAGCCAGCTCAGTTAAATGCAACCTTGGCTAGTACTCTTGAGCCTAGTAATGCTCATATATCCAGAGGGGAGGGCAGAGATTGGGAACATCCCCTTGCTAAGCAGATAGAAATGCTGCAGGCAATATCTTTTGAAGAAAAGTACCTGAGACATGCAACAGACTCTGTTCCTACCACATGCTTAAGTGGTTCATATGTGGGGGTTGGAAGATGGGGACAGGTTGTACATTGTGGGAACACTGAGGGGTCAATTGCCCTGGTCGACTATCCCTAATGTGGATTAGATGTAGCTGCAAATTTTGTCTTGCATAGGGTTAATCTAAATCCCAAATTTCACCACTATCCCATCCCCCATTTTGTTAACATAATCTTTCAAGAAAAAGAGCAGGTGAAAAAGGAAAGCTCTCCATTATACCACCACCTCAAGTGAAAACATTTCATAAATACCGATTCTTTGCAACAGTCAAGCCATGACTACTGCTGCCTGTCCAAACTATTGGGGAAAGACTTTTGGGTGTAAGGGGTCCAGCCCAGGTCCTTTCTAAGAGTTTGGGGCAGGGATCTCATTTTCCTAAACCAGGAATGTTTGGCCCAGTTAATATGGTTGGATGCTGGTAGTAATGAGATTCGTGAGAGAGTTAGGGGCTGACTGAGATAAGTGTATGGTAAGAATGGTGTCTGAGCCACATGGAATATTGTGACTCCAGAGGAGTGGACAATTGAGCGGTGTGGTGGCCTACTGGTAAAGATGCCTCCCTCCCTCTCGGAAAGTTGAAACCTAGATAGCAGTAGAGGTTTCTCTCTCAGGGCCCAAAGTGAAAATATCTGCTGCGAACTCTATGTAGGTGTCAGGAAGGGCATCCAACCAGTAAACACTCAGCTCCATTCAGTCCCACAACTCTACCCTGAATTTAGATATTACAGGGTCGTATAAAGGAAAAGAGAGAGAGAAGCAGGGAATCAGCTGCTTCTTAGATGTTTTGTTCCCAAATTGTCTGAGATTTGCATGTGCTGCCTGGAATTTATGGGAGATATCATTCAAAAGTTCTGGAGAGGCAGAAAAAAGTGTCCCCTGCTCTCAAACCTAGAGAAAGCCAAGTTGAAATATTTCTCTGGGTATGATGATGGGTGGTGATCTGGAGTCAGTCACTTTCTCTCAAACCTCACCTGCATCACCAGTTGCTTTGTTTTTGCATTCTTTGGCAAAAACTCAAGTACAAACACTGTTTGCTGTTGGGGTTTTGATTGTCAATATTTCATTTCTTTATCAATATGGGGCAAGACATTAGAAAATAATCTTCAAGGATGAATAAAAATAGTTCTTTGGGAACTCTGCTCCAATGTCTTCCTAGAACAAATTCCATTCTTGGAATGTTAATTGTATAGAGTGTTTTTCAACCTCAACAACTCTAAGATGGGAGGAGATCAATTCCCAGAATTCCCCAGCTATGGTGTAAATAACAATACAGCCTGCTTTAGCTCAAGATGGAAGAATAAATTTTTGGCAGACAATCAAGAAAATTAGCCCCCAGGAAATAGCTTGGTGTCTGTCTGTAAAGGTTTTTTTTTTAAAAAAATGTAACTCAAAAACTCTGGACCTTTTAACAAGAGCATCCACTTGAGAGAAAACTGATGCCTATCTATGAAGTGCGTCATCTACCAAGCTTGAAAAAAAAGTGCCAAATTCTTAACACTTCTTAATGATTAGCCGGGGGCTTCAATTCCCAGTTGAAAACAATCCAAGGGTTCTGCTCATCTCTAGAGTTGTATGGATGCAAAATAGGAGACCCCTTGCATTTATTTATACAGATCTGCTTAATGGCCAAAGTATTATTTGGTGAATAATGCAGCTCTTGCTCATCCCCCTCTGATCTACAGGAGAATAGTCTCAGAATTCAAGGAATGACAACATTTTGTTTTGCAGCATTTCTTCTTTGTATTCCGCAGCTTTAATTAGAGCAGTGCCCTCTTGCGGAAGAGAAATTGAAATGCAACATCAGCAGCGTGCCTGAATTGAGGGAGGGGCTTTGTTTCTAATATTCCCATATTTTTCCATTAGAAATATTGCATGACAACTAGGGAGGACAAGCAATGTGCAAACGGGAATATTGTCATTTGAGAAAGGCAGAATTAGTGTATCTCAGATCTTTCGGCTGTGAAATATTCCTGGCTGCAGTGTAAGCCCTGATCTTCATTCAAGAGCACAGACTGTAGTGTATTCCACTATGTACAAGGTGTTATACATAGTGTCCCCCCTTCTTCTCCCCCCTCCCCCCGCAACAGCCCTGTGAGATAGGTTGGGCTGAAAGATTATGACTGCAATGGTTGTCTGAATTTTTGTAGCTCAGATATGGTGGTCTGGCACAGAAAAGGATAAAAGTGTGGTCAAAGTGTTTTTGGAAAGTAAGGAAGAATATGTTTTTTAAAAAATGGAAGTAACAACGTAATTATGTCCTGTTAAGCCAGACATGTCAAACACAAGGCCCGGGGGCCGGATGCGGCCCGTGAAGTGGTTTCATGTGGCCCGCGAAGCCATCCTGGAAATAGTGAGAGAACAGCCCCTGCTGCCTTGGCCCTGGCCCAGGCCAGCCAGGAGCCAATGTACAATTTTGTGGTAGCCATCTTGGCACTTGCCCCAGTCCCACCCCCTTCTGCCAGAGACCTTCAGATCTGTCCCACTCCTGCCCAGGCCCCCACAGGCCCCCTTGACGTGAATGATGTAGAACTGGCCACGGCCACCCAGTAGGCCACACCCACTCCATCCACGCCCACCCAGTAGGCTGCACCCACTCTGGCCACACCCACCCAGCCCCCCAAGGGCAACCGCAATGCTGATGCGGCCCTCAGTGAAATGGAGTTTGACACTCCTGTGCTAAGCAGTGTTTCATGATTTGCCATGCCATGCCATATTGTGAATAGATTGCTGGCCATTTGGGGACACAACCTTGTAGTGCTAAATGCATCCACTGCCTCAAAGGTAGCTTATCTGTGCTTTGAGGTCTCCAGTGTTGAAATTCACAGATCAACTTGTTCTGGTCCATAATGAGCATATTATTAGTAATCACTAAGCAATGTATCACCATTTTAAAAATTGCAGTCCTGCCTCCAGGCTAACAGCCTAGTAAGCATAATGCTATAAAAAAACTAGAAGGGGAGGAAAAGCAAAGTCAAGCCTGAATTTTTTGTTGTTTCTTGCAGAAACAATGAAAGTAACTTCTCCTCTCCATGTGCCGTATCTCTCAGAGCAGAGAACTGCAAAACTGGGTGCCAAATATCCATTTTACTATTCAGGCAGATAAACAGATCAGAGGCTGTTAATGTTTCGAAGGTCAGTCTCAGTCATTTGAAATGAACCTGAAAATAAATTGGTAGCCACCAATTTAGGCATGCAGTAATAATGCCATTTAATCTGCTATTCCAGATAGCAACATAATGGGCACATTCTGAACCAAGGGCCCTTGTCTGTAAAGGCAGCCCTACTTAGTCTACATCAGAGCAGATCAATCTATTTCGAATTAATTGCTAAACAGATAGTTCTGATGGCATTTTTGATTGTTTGTTTAAAAATCAAGGGAGGATTGGAGCTAAGAGGGAGAGAAAAAAACCACTTCAGAAATCTAAATCCAGAATGGTACAGGACTCAGAACGCAAGTTAATTAGATCATACAACATGGCAAGTTTTCTACCAAAATAATCCTCATAGGCAGACAGACAGAGTTTCTATCATTTCTGTCATTTCTATTTCTATCATTGAGCAATAAACCCTATAGGTTAAAAAATGTTTTTCCACTTGGAATGACACCACATTGTTTAATACAACATGGAAAGGATGTAAACCAAGGGTATCAAACTGGTGGCCTGCGGGCCGAATGCGTCACGCGCAGGCCACGTCCACCCCGGTTCTGCAAAGGAAAAAAAAGTACGTCACAATATGTCACGTGACGCGATCAAGTTTGACACCCATGATGTAAACTTACAGAAATTCGTAATTTTAATAATTCCAGATATTCAGTATCATGCTACAATAACTTCTGTAACATTGCATGATTATAGCAAACATCCAGATACTTTTGCCTCCTACAAAAAAAGGACAGGTCTACCTCCTTGTGAACATATTGACCAGCCTTGTATTGTCTCTGTTGGTCCATCCAGCTCAGCATTGTCTCTGTTGGTCCATCCAGCTCTTACCAGATCTGATTTTCTCTTTCTCAGCTTTGAAATTATTACACCAAACCTGAGCCTGAGGACTCCTGCATGCAAAGTCTATATTAAAAAGGATGAAAAGCAAAATGTATTAAAATTAGGGACTTTGCCAATGGCTTGTAAAGTATTATAGTAACTTAAAAATAATTTAAATTCTCTGCTGGGTATCTCATTCCATATTTGAGGTTTCACCAGGTATTTCCTTCTCTTGATTAAGCATGGGTTTCACACAACAACTACCCAACCTACTAATTGCCTGAAGGATAGACATTTCTCTGTAATTGAACTGAAAAATAGAAAATGGAGAATGCTTCGGTTCTTATTCCTTCCACCCAATGGCTGGCGCAAGTGCATGTGTTTATTCCAACATCTGCATTTTGTTGCAGAGACAATGTCATGTCCTTCCCTTCATGTAGACATCATCCCATTGCATGTATCTGCTCCAGTGCTCGCCCAGGCCTCTGCAACAAATCTGGAATGAGTAGGGAGAAGATAAGATGTAGAAATGGCGATTAGCTCAAACTCAGTATGTTTCTATGGATGCAAATGCAAAAAAAACAAAAAACCCTCTTGCAATATGACATAGAAACAACCCTTTATTTTAAAGTGAGAGTGCCTGAATATTTTAGCATACACATTATGACTTTCTGGTCCCCTTCCCACAGCCCACTTTACTGGGATGACTGCAGGTAGGGTGGTAGTACTTTTCAGGAACACCAAGGAAAGGATCTGTTAATCTATCAGTTAATCTATCAGAAGTGGTTCCAAAGCGGTGAGATTGCATTGCGCCAAGTTCAACTAATTCCTTGGTTGCAAAATCTAGCCAAATCCTCCATTTGTTCTCCAAGAAAAAGCCTGGGTATTACAAAACTCATTGTCAGGGACTGGCTGTTCAGAACACATCCCCCAAAACAGCTCAGGTCTAGCCAGATCTACTGCTACCCGCCCCATCCCAAAGGGAGGGCTTGTCAGCATTCTCCTGACTGAAGCCATGTGGGGAAGCCAACCTGGGATGGTTTGGGGTTGCTCTGGGGTTTTTTTATACAGAAGGGATGGGAGCTGTTTCCTCCCAGCATCCTTCTGCTTCCATTCCCATCCTTAACTCCCCTCCCCTTCAAATGCCACAGAAACAGGCCAAAGATGACCCAAAGGAAAGACTGAGGATTAGGGATGGGAATGGCATCCCTCCAGAGATTCCCTCTTCCCAAATCAAGTTATAACTCCCTGAAGACCAATAAAATGGCACCACTGAATTTCAGTAATCTATTTTGGGGGATTTTGGTGTGACATGATATTTAGGTTACCCAACCTTGCTTTTAGACACCATAATGGCAACCTAGTTCACTCTATTTTTTTCAAGGAAAAGTAAAGTGCTGTGTTGTTTACATACACCTCTTGCAGCAATGTCATTCCTGCTAAACAAGGGCTTGAAATAAATTACCGTGTCTCTGTATGCATAGAGGAAGGCTACAAATATCAGGGAGAGTTTACATTATGGTGCTTTCTGTTCCTGTTTGTGGGAATGACCTTATAAACCTGGTGGATTTGCTTGGAAGCAGCAGTGCCATGTGGACTATGGCCTCTTGGAGTCACCATTTAAATGTTTGCCCTGCTTGGAGTAACAATATATTGGGGTGCCCTGAGCCCAATGGTAAGGAAAGGTAAATGTGAGTGCAGCTCTTGATCACTAGAGGATCACTAAAGAATGCCAAGGTAGCATTCATCTCAAGAGAGCTCTGGCAGTTCTCCAAAACAGTGCCGTGTTGAGACTATGCTGCTGAACGATATGCCCAACAGCCTGCCTTCAACAGTGAAGTGACACAGGGCAGAAAACATCCTGCAGCCAAGAAGGCTCCGCCCACATTTGCACTACCTCGGTGACCCTGAGGGCACAGACAAACCTCCAAGGGGCCTCAACAACTCTTTAAAAGAATGCAAATGACCAGCTGTTGCAAGAAAGACAAATCCTTCCATTCCCCACCATCCAGTCAGAGCTGAAGAAGCTTCTTGGATGAGAAGCGAAACGTCTTCAAAGAAAAACAAGAAAGTCCAGTTGCTTCCTGAAAAAGCACCTTTGGGATATCCTGCTGGAGCTTAACTTTTTTTTTTTTTACCAAACTATGTTTTTTTTAACCATACTTTACTGAAAAAAAACACACAGTGGCTGAATTTATTGAATATGCCAGGCCAAACCACTTTATAGTGTGGCATATTATATGAATCTAGCCTTTCGCAGATCAGGGGGCTTTTCAGACAGTCAATCATAGTCACCTTGCAGGTAGGCTACTGCAATGTGCTGTATGTGGGACTGTGACTGAAGACACTTAGAAGCTTCAGCTGGTCCAGAATGCAATGTCATGGGCATTGTGGGGCATGTCTCGATATGCCCAGGTAATATCTTTGCTTCATGTGCTGCACTGATTGCCAGTTTGCAATTTGAGGTGCTATAAAGCTCTACATGACAATAGGGCCTGGTGGCTTCAGGGACCACCTATGTCCCATAGTATCTGCCCAACCTATTCAATCCTGCAGGTTGATGCACTGCAGGTTCCTTCAATTGAACAGTGTCATCTACTGGAACCCCGGCAGCATACCTTCTCTGTCAGAACACCTGGCCTCTGGAACAAGATTCCCCCCACCCCAAGATGCAGAGGGTCCCACTCTGCTGTTGTTTAGAAGAACCATGAAGATATGGTTCTTCACTAACGCCTGCAATGGAGGAAGAACAAGAACCCTCATTCCATCATGTTTGCCATCTTTTACTTTTATCTTTTATTGATGTCATTGTTACGTCTTTGATTGTTGTGAGCCATCCAGAGTTGTTGAGAGTTGGATGGCATACAATTTTAATAAATATTGTTACTGTTGTTGTGCTTCTGTTCCTTAGTCTGGAATTGTGTTGCTTCACCTATGATTTTCTGATTAAGCCACAGCATCCGGACTCACAAATAGCTAAGCCAAAACCATATACACTACATTTTGGTTTAATACAGCTGGGGAATTCTGGGAGCTGAAGTCCACACATCTTAAAGTTGCCAGGTTTGAGAAATACTGATTAATGTAATGGACAATCTCAGCCAAATTCTCAGTTAGTCTAACCTTCTCCCTTGCACTGAGCTATTGGGTGATTTTAGTGCTTGAGTGATTTGTGTAGGCATGGACTATGGCAGTTTTTGGTGGGTTTTGCTTAACTTTTGGCAAAAAGAGGCTGGATTAACCACTACTCCACAACAGTCCCTACAGGTAGTCCTTGACTTATGACTGGTTGCTTAGCAACCATTTGAAGTAACGAGAACTTCCCAAAGGTACTTATGTCCCAAGTTATGACGGCTGTCCCCTCTGCTGTCATGTGACTGTAGATCAGGCACCCAGCAACTGGCCCATATTTATGGCTGTTTGCAGCACTTGCAGTCACATGACCGCAATATAAGATGTTTTTACCAAAACCCGGCATTTACTTCTGCTTTTCAGTGAAAAGGCCCCATAGCAAACAATGGGTTTGCGTAATAACTGCAGCCTTTGTTTAATGATCGATGCAAAAAAGGTCGTAAAGCAGGTGACCCGCTTTACGACCATCATGACTTCCCACTGTAATGGAGAGAACCCATTGGCCATAAGTCAAGGGTTTGCTTTTTTCTTAACATATAGAATAAATATTTGCATTCATGCAATTAACACCAAAACTAAGTGGTCCCTTTTATTTTCCCTAGTCTGGAACTGCCATTTCTGCTTCATTGGTTGCAGAATTGTATATGTTTCATTCTGGTATGGCAGGTTTTCATGGTATTATTTCTTCTTTCTGCTTTTATACTGTGTTATAAAACAATTGGGCTGTATAACATCTATACAGGAAGTGAAGTAGAAAATTTTCTTTGCTGCAAAAACACTTCCTTATAACCTTCCTCAATTAGCTGAGCAATCAGAAAAACACACCCCAGACTGTTTTACATCAGCATGAGAAATTGTGATCACCTATGGACAGAGAAAATGGGGGGGGGGGAGGGAGACCTTGTTCTTTAGAATCCCTTTTAAATTGGAACCGGCAACACGTTAAAGATCACCTCGGAACAGTGTGTCCAAACTGACTGAGCCAGAGAGCGCTATCAAAGCACCCTGTATCAGTTAAAAGAAATGGACACTCCCTTCTGAAAGCTTCAAGCTCCTCTTTTATCTTATTGACACACAACCAGGGCTTGTCAGCTTACACAATAATGTATGAGGATGTGGTGCAACCTAACAGAGGACTTGAAAGTGGGAGGGAAAATGGTAGGAGAAATATTTCTTCTGTGACACTCTCTGTTTTACAACTGGTGTGAAGATGCAGACTTCATGGATGAAATATGTGGTTTAATTAGGAGATTTGCTGGTTTTCATTCATCTTCTTGCCTGGTGAAAAGTTCTGTAGAACTGAAAAACTTGCGGGTTCTTTATTCTGCTCGACCCTGACAGTGGTATGATCTAGTTATGGATCTAGTGCTCTCTAAATGGGTTGGGCCAATTCTCATAATCCTTATTTATACAATATATCAGATGTCTTAATATTCAGAGACTCTAACATGCTTACTATCTTGCTCACATAATAACAAATTATACATAAGACTTCTAAACCTTCATTGATAAAGAGGCTGACTTCTGTCTGAGAAACACTGATAGAAGAGACAGAAGGAAAGGGCTTTTCAGACTGCATCTAAGTTTCTATGAGTCACAAGACCATCTTAATGGGGTGGATCTTAACAGGACAATTAAAGAGGAATAAACAAACATGATGGTGATATATCTTGTGCGAAGTATATTCTATGTGCCTAGTTTTCAATAAGCTTTTTACCACGTGGTGCCTTGATGCTCAATGAACACCTGACCTTTAAAAACAAGCCTTGAGGATGGCAATTGCCTGGAGTATGGGGGAAAAAGTACTGACAGTGACAACTATGATCCTTCTCTGTCAGCAGCTCTTAAATTCCAAGCCATCAGCTGAAGGTGCTGAGGTTGAAAGAAATTTACCCATCTTTTAATCACTATTGAGCAATGGAGACAGGACAATAAGCTTTTTGCTTTCTGATACTTAGTAAATTGTCTTTTAGTTCTTAAGGAGGCAGAGCCCTTCCTTAAAAGATGCTGTAGAGCAGTGTTTGTCAAACTTGGTAACTTTAAGATGTGTGGACTTCAGCATGTTGGCTGGGAAGTTCTGGGAGTTGAAATCCACTCATCTTAAGGTTGCCAGGTTTGACAAACACTGGCTGTAGAAGATCTTCGTTGCATCATATTATTGCCAAGCATTGTTAAAAGAAGCAATTAGGGACTTTTAAAGGCAATAGTTACATTATAAATATAAAAAAATAAGAGAGGTTTCAGGAAGCATTCCTAGAGATTGAAATATTTATTCATTGGTTATTCAATGCAACTACTTCATGATGAATCACTCTGTGATAGAAGATTTAAGTGACCAGCCTATTGGAAATTTCAAATGACAAATCTATCATCTCAAGACTGAGGTGATCTGTCAGTTAACAATTTTTGGCTTTTAATTCCTCTGTTGGAAAAACAGTGCTGATATGGGTGAGATAAATCAATTGTGGCCACAATGGATTTAATTACAATTTTATTAACTGTACACTGTACAGTGGGGGAGGGGGTGTGATTGCTCGGCAGTTAGGACATGGGTGTCAAACTTGCGACATCACGTGATGTGTCGTGACGTATCGTGACTTTTTTCCCATTGCCGGCAATGGGGTGGGCACGGTTTTGGCGTGATGCATCCAGTCTGCAGGCCAGCAGTTTGACACTCCTGAGTTAGGAAGCTGAGCTTGTCAGTTGGAAAGCTGGAAAGCTGACAGCCTAGGTTTGAGACCCGAGTGCTGCACAATGGGGCAAGCTCCCATTCCTACCTCAGCTCTTGCCCACCTAGCAGTTTGAAAGCATGAAAATGCGAGTAGATAAATAGGTACCACTTTGGTGGGAACATAACAGCATTCCATGTTTTGCTGCATACTTTGTGCTGCAGTGTGTGACGTCATGCTGGCCACATAACCATGGAAACATCTTTGGACAACACTGGCTCCCTCAACTAAGAAACGAAGATGAGCACGTCCCCCTAGACTAAAACCCGATTGGATAGGGAAAATCTTTACCTTTATCTTATACCGCACAGTGGTATCATTCCTATAGTATAAATTTCAGACTGCTGTTGGTAAATTGCTTAACACAAGACATGTAGTAGGACACAGCAAAATCTTCTTTAAATATTCTCCATGTGAAATACAAAAGTATGAGGTAACTATCCAGAGCAACATTAACATGTTGCTTTGGTGAACAGCACAAAATGCTCAAATAATTTATTTTCTTTTCCCACATCTTGATCTCTGATGCAAGTTTAATAGAGAAGCTAACAAAACTATTAGACCTTTGAAGATGACAGAAAGTGGTTATGGTAGCCCACTGAACTCGGACTTCTTTCAGAACCATTATGAATGGTGATAATGAGAAGTCTGCAGGATATAACATTTAAATTAGATCCACTGCTGAGCACACCGAATAGCTTGGGGAAAAGGCATAATCTGTAGAATCTTCAAAGATATATAAAAGAGACATCCATTTGGTTTGTTTAGGTTTTAGATTAAAAACTACGGTACTTGCATGGAAAGTTAAACCATAGCTGTCTTGCATTCAGCTAGACAGTGTTTCTCAACCTTGACAATTTTAAGGCATGTGGACTTCAACTCCCAGAATTCCACAGCCAGCAATGCTGGCTGTGGAATTCTGGGAGTTGAAGTCCACATGCCTTAAAATTGTCAAGGTTGAGAAACACTGAGCTAGAAGTTAGGAAGGAATCTAGAGAGCTTCTGATTGCAGAAGACTATCATAGTTTTAAAAATACCCAGTTATATGGCAACAATAACACTCACCTATTTGATTGGCTTATGATTACTGAAAAAGAAACAGAAACTATGTGAAACCACTACAAGCAGCAATAGTAAATATATATGTGGGATTTATTCTCTAAGAAGTTGCTTCTATAGTTGCTTTTTACAACATAAACTTTTAGATAATGAGACCCAATGTTCTTCTTCTTCATAAAGTTTATAAAATGCAGTGTATTTTAATTGGACCATGGAAGTAATTATTTGCAGGAAGTGAAGATCAAATCTCAGTAGGAGAGTTATTCATTGATAACTTTTGTTTTAAGTCTGACTAAAATCAACAATCAGCAAGATGAGATAAAGGTTATAGTAGCCAAAGGACAGTCGTCTTCTTTAATTAGATCTGTAACCCATAAAAAAGGCAGCACTTTGTCCTACTGCAATCACAAGCATAGAAACAGGCAGAATTTGTCACACATACTAGATGTTTTCAACTAGTGAAATAGACAGAAAGACCAAGAACAAAAATTTTGGCTATAGTTCTTCTTCTTGTGCCATATCTGTTATCGGACATTGGCTATCATGTTGGCGATCCTGTTTTTATCAGCAGCCGCACGAAAAAGTGCTGCTGAGTTTTGTGCAAACTCATATAAATTAAATGATCTAATTTTAGACATACTGGGAATTGGAATTTACAAATGGATCACATTTAAATGTACACCTTTATATGTGCTGGAATTATTTTGCAGGCAAATTGAACAGTTTCTGTATCCAATCTGAAATCATTCTCACGATGCTTGAACTCTGTTTTCAGATTTGAATCCTCCATAATTATATTCCAGTTTCCATTACAAAGGATTAGGCTTCAGCCAATCTACACAATGGAGAGCGAAAAGGCAAGTCCAACAGCAGGAATTTATGGTGTGGGTGCAAGAAACAGGAGGCCCAGACAGGCTGTTGCTGTCCAGTTAAGGTAGGCTAAAATCCGCTAATGTTCACCAGAGATGGTGCATATCTCAGGTCCTTGATGATGAAATGACATGGCAAAGATTGATGAAATGAATGGTAGCCTCTCCCAATCTACTTTTTGGACAGACCGGCTTGTTTGAGCTACTTGCTGCCCATTTCTGCCTCTGCAGAATTTCTTACAGAATCATATTATAGGCAGGCATTCTATACTGTAGCATTAAATCACCCTTTCATACGATGGCACTCTGCAGATGGGTTATGACACAATCTCCATCATCTCCAAACAGCAGAACAATTGTTGGCTGAGAATGGCAGGAACTGCATTGGTGTGGGGAAATCAAACAGCTCCTTTGTTTCAGTTGTAGAATTTTGAGACAATTACCAAATGGAACAGGAAAGACTCAGATGGCTTATTCATCAAATGTGGTTTTTAATTCTGTTCTTCGTAAATCTGAAATATGCTGTATTCTATATTAAGCGGCAGCAGCTCATAAAGTCAACCACAGTATACTTGTTAGACCTATTTTCACATTTCTGTTATATATTCTAATTATTGAATGACCCATACACAATCCCATCCTATGACTGGAAAAAGTTCTCTAAACCTCAGATTAAACTACCAGCAAATCCTGCTTTTAAAGGAGATATTCAGGGTTAATTTAGGTATGAAGTGTACTCTATCACCACAGTATTTTGTTTTCATAGAGTGACTTTGATATTGCCTTGCATTGCTCTTTCCATCTAGAGCAGGGGTAGTCAACCTTGGCTCTTTTATGACTCGTGGACTTAGCTGGCTCAGGAATTCTGGGAGTTGAAGTCCACGAGTCATAAAAGAGCCAAGGTTGACTACCCCTGATCTAGAGACTTCACATCTGGATTGGTTCCTCGGTTTGAGAACTCAAGATTTCTATCAAAAATTCAACCCTGCTTGATGATACTTCTCCAACTAATCTCCCACTTTACCTTTCTCTCCAGCCACTTGGGTCATATCTTGACCTAAATACAGGAGCTTGCTGTTTTAGAACTCTAGAAATAATAGGCTTATTATGTTCAAATATTCCACAAGCAGAAGGCTATTTTATGTGAACTGCAGACCAGGCACTTGCCCAAATTCTCTCCTGTGAGTTCTTTGTAAGCAGGACAGGACCAATCAGCAGATTTAAAAAAAAAAGATTTTTTAAAAAGAGTTAAAGCTCCTTTTAGAAAAAGGAATCGTAACTGCATTTGAGTTCATCATGATTTATTGCACAGACATTAGTGACAGATGCATACACATGATACATATGCATATACATAAAATTGAATAGGCATTTATAACACGATGCAGAAGATTCCAGCTCCCACCCACCACCAAATCTGTGCAAATGATGTCTCCTAGTGGAGCCTTCATAAAGATTTCAGATTTCCAGTCACTTTCATCAGAAGATTTGGAGAAAATGGAAAAAGGGTTTTGTCACTGCAAATTGTGTCTATATTGCTACCTCATTTCTGTGTCAAATATGCACTTTCCTTCTAATATATTTTACTAATCAGAGTTCCTAGAGATTTGTTCTTTGCATTGTTTTCTATCCAGGTCACTAATACTAAATGGTTTCTTACTATTAGTAATGGGGAAAAACATTAATGGGCTCTAGCTGTGGAAAATGAAAAAAAAAAATAAAGCGATAGTGGGGAGTCTCCTTTAAAATGTAAAAGACTGTCCTAACAAGAAAGCTGCTTATAGAAATGCTTTTCAAATTATAGCTGCAGAATTTCTGCAAAGCACACACACACACACACACACACACACCATTAGTTCTGCAGAACAGAAGGAGCTGAGCTGGCAAGAACATTTAAAGAAGATGCCTTCCTTACCCCCCCTTACCTCCCTCTTCTCACCTTTGAACGCCACTTGAAATGTTTGAGTTATGACCCACTTCCAAGAATTGTTTTGACAGACTGTTTGAATGATCTCAGGAATTTGCTTATGTACTTGTTCTCCAAAGCAAATTCCAATGTTAGGTTGGCTCCCATTTGTTCTGCCTCATTGGCCTAGAATTCCCATTTTTGACCTTATTTGCAGCCAAGGATTACACTTTCATTTTTACGTTGCAATTGCTCCTTTAGAAACCAGAGTTTCTAAAAGAACTTCTCCACTGTGCCAGCATCCAACATACTCATTTCTAGTTTCCAAATCTAGCTAAAAACAGCAACGAGCATATTATTTTATTTCAGTTAATTTTACAGGGCATGAATTGCTGGTTGCCATGGAATTAGCGGAGTCTGTGGGGATCTGACGTTAAAAGTTTGAGAATTTGATGTTTAATAGTACACAGTGTTGATGAAGAAAAAGCATGTACCACATTGGTGATGTTGTTCAACACATCTAAAAGAAACTTGTTTGAACGTGTGACAGAAGTTCTAATGTGTGTGTTAATATTCATTTAGTGTCCAATTATAGCTACTCCTATTGGCTCTGGACCGATTCTAGATGTAGCCAAAGAATTATTGGTAAGAAAAAAGGGGGAACAAGGGGGAACACAAGCTGAATAAGAAGTCAATCAACCACATATTTATTTTGGTCAGCATAATGAAATGGGATACAAAGGATAACTTTTAAAAAGCTAAAAAATACAAAAACAAAAGTTTTATATATACCTGGCAGAAGAGATATCTTGATCATCCTTCCAATGTCGGTAAAACGAGGACCCAGATTGTTGGGGGCAATATACTGATTCTGTAAACCACTTAGAGAGGGCTGTAAAGCACTGTGAAGCAGTATATAAGTCTAAGTGCTATTGTTATTGCTATCATGAATATGTTACACAGCTGGACACATTAACCATTTTTCTTTAACCAGATGTACCAGCTATTGTTTTTACATATTTCACATTTTCCTGTTCTATGAGAAATGAACAATTTCTCCAGTTGGATTTCCTTTATAACAGTGGCCCCCAACCTTTTGGGCACCAAGGACCGGTTCTATGGAAAAAGGTTTTTCCACGGAACCGAGGGGGCGTGGTTTTGCATGCTG
>NW_015386145.1:80328-84273 GCF_001527695.2 Protobothrops mucrosquamatus
ATGTCCCCCCTCGTCCTTCTCTTTGTTAAACTAGACATACCCAATTCCAGCAGCCGTTCCTTATATGCTTTAGCCTCCAGTCCCCTAATCATCTTTGTTGCTCTTCTCTGTACTCTGTACTGTGAAGCTGTAAATTGTAGTCCTCCTTAGGCAGAGAAGCTGGCTGGAAGCCTTTGGGCCAGTCATTCCCTCTCAGCCCAACCCACTTCACAGATTTGTTACAGAGAAAATAGGAAGAGGTGCATCATGAGTACCGTTTTGAGTGATATCAAATAAAGAGGGGATACAAGTCTACCAAATAATAAGTGGCCCCTAAGGAACAGAGCCAAAACCAAAACCCCATAAATAATTTAGCAGAACTGGTTATGTACCCCAGTTAAAAAAATAATTAGCAGTTAAGAGGGCTATAGAACAGAAACAACAAGGTTACCATGGTGTGTCATCATGTATCAGTTGGAGAGTATTTGCTGTAGCAGTTTGAATTTCCTGGTAGAGTCCCCAGAGCTTCCACTGCTAGCAGGTTCACTGTCTCCATGTACACAAGGCAATCAATGTTTGCTGAATGCTGCAGGAAAAGCTGACCAAGCTGGACTCAGTCACTTGCTGAGTCTAAGGAAGCTTCGTCAAATATTCCACAAGGGTATTTTTGCATGCCAAAACACCCAAATTCAGTCCTTGGAAGAAATGATAAGTTACTGTAAATCAGGGGTAGTCAACCTTGGCTCTTTTATGACTCGTGGACTTCAACTCCCAGAATTCCTGAGCCAGCACAGCTGGCTCAGAAATTCTGGGAGTTGAAGTCCACGAGTCATAAAAGAGCCAAGGTTGACTACCCCTGCTGTAAATGAAAGCCTCTCAGCAAAATGCTGAGTAAACAAGCTAAATTAGACAGTTTATTTATTTATAAAATTTATTGGCCACCCATCTTACCATAGGGTAACTTTGGGAGGCTTACAGTTACATCTTAGTTAAAACAAAAATGTTAAAATCAAACCTTAAAAACAAACCCAGTTATTCTGACCTAATGATTTTGTATATTCCATTCTAAATGTTGCTGGCCTAATCTCTCATTTGGATCTTTCTATACTCTTTCTAATGTTTCTGTATTGTTTCACTGTAATATCTTTAACAGCATCCAGTTTGTAATGTATCTGATGCTATTACTGATCTTTTCTCAGCAATAAACTACCTATTTGATAATGTTATTTTTGCATTATTTCAAGATAGGCCATACTATTGTTGAAAGAAAAATCTTCATCAGGGTCCAGTCCAAGCTGGGAATAAACAAAATGGAGACTGCTTTAGAAAGAAGGTTGTAGTTTATTGCAGAGGAGAGCCAGGCAGAAAGATGGCTCTGGGAAAGCTGACCACATGTAGTAGGGAGTGGTGGGTTTTTATACCTTCTTGAGCTTTTGTTTGGAGTTGTTCCTGGGGCATTAACTTTGACCTGAATCTGAGTGTGCATTTCTGGTATTCTGATGGTGGTGGGTTAATCCTATTATGTCCCAAAAATCATATCCTGCTTCCCTGGGGCTGTGGCTGATGAGTGTTGGATTTTTTGGTGTGAGGGATTGTTGATTCTAGGGATCTTTGTCTTTCTAATCCAAGCTTCCTGGATCCAATCTTTCTGACAAGATTATCACATCTGCATTTCTGCAGACCTGGTTTCTGTTTGGGGCAGAGAAATTGGGTGTGTGTGTGTGTTGGTTTCTGCCTTTAAGATCCTTTTGGAAAATATATTCTGCCTTTTTAATATTTCCCAAAATATTTCTTTCTCTGGATTCTTTCCATACTATTTATATTCAGATTGAAACAGTCTCATCATTAGTTTAAATATACAAATCATATCACATAATCCTCGATATATATATATAAATAGAAGTACTGAGGTATATTTATTTATTCACTTTTTATAGTTTTATTCAGTCAGGGACTCATACACAGTTAAAAAAATACCAATCAGCAAAAGAATAACAATTAATAAAAGCTATTGCACCAAAGATGGTTAAAGCAACCAAAAATTATCAGTCAAGAGAGATTCCTGACTTAGTGCTTGAGGGTAAGCATCTTCAGAGAATTTTGGAGGTAAGCTGGATTAGGACTACCAAGATCTTAGGAGGAACATGACATAAATTATAATAGAGAAATAAATAAATAAATAAATCTAGATAAATCTTCATACCAGGTAAAGAAATTAAAACATTGTTAAATTCTATAAATAACATAACTAATTTTATGTTTTAGCTAAATTCTAGCAACTCTAGCAATAAAATAGTCAGTTGAGAGCTGGTATTATCTGTAAACAGTTTATCCCATGAATTTATCAATAAACTAGCCTAGGTGTTTGCATGTTTATTTTATTGGCCTCATAAAAAGAATTGAGCAATTACATTGGTTACTAAACCCTAACCAAGAGGAAAAGAAATTCAAAATATTCGTGGCCACCACATTATCTAGAATAAAATTGCATTGGTGGTTTCTTGGTCTCTCAGCTGCCATAAGAGTCTTCATTGTTTTTGCTAGAAAAGTTCCATGTGCTTGTTCCTCCGAAAATTGTGCTAACATATCTCAAGTTGTTGCATTTCAGACTAGAGGCTAATTATGGCTAAAGATTTCTTAACTGACAGACACACATGAAGAATTCTCTCTGTGTATGAATGTCATTATTTTCTTTATATGCTGTCAAAAAGCTCTGTGAGCAATTTAATATGCTCCCTGCCCTATAAACTCCAGGGACAGACAGACAGATAGGCAGATAGGCAACCAGGCTGAGATACCACAGAGATTCCTGATGTGGTAAAGCATTGTTGGGCAAATTACAGAAAAAAAGGAAAACATAATTAGCAAAAAAAAATAAAAGCAAGATATAAAAGACAAAATCTAGCTAAATCTAGGACTCCTCTACATATACCATTTGCATGATGAAGACATGTCAACATGAAAAGATCCCATCCTATTATCATCCTGTTGTTGAAGGAAAAGTCTTCATCATGGTTCAGTCCAAGCCAGGAATAAACAACATGGTGACTGCTTTAGAAAGAAGGTTGCAGTTTATTGAAGAGGAGAGCCAGACAGAAAGATGGCTCTGGAAGAAAAGAGAGTGAGCACATGTAGGGAGTGGGTTTTTATACCCTCTGGAGCCTTTTGTTTAGAGTTGTTCCTGTGGCATGAACTTTGACCTGAGTCTGAGTGTGCCTTTCTGGTATTCTGAGGGTGGTGGATTAATCCTATTATGTCCCAAGGGTCATATCTTGCTTCCCTGTGGCTGTGGCTGATGACTCTTAGATTTTTGGTGTTGATTCCAAGGATCTTTCTTCCTAATCCCAGTTTCCTGATTCCAGTCTTTCTGACAAGATTATCACCAGCATTTCTGCAGACTTGGTTTCTGCTTGGGACAGAGAGACTTGGGGGCAGGGTTGGTTTCTGCTTTTAAAATCCTTTAGGGAACTATATTCTGCCTTTTAAATATTTTCAAAAATATTTCTTTCTCTGGGGGGGGGGGGCTGACTTCCCACACTGCTCCCAAGTACCATTTTTTCTCTTAACACAACTCTTTAGGGTGCTTAGAGGAGCAGAGGCTTTTAGAAGCCAGCAGTTTCCTGAACTTCATCATATTGTTAGGACTGACTTTCCCGTCCAGTTCTGCTCTGAATCTTCATGACCATTTTGGCTTGGGCTGCAACCCCAAATTTAAACCCAATGTTGGCTGGGAATTCTGGGAGTTGAAATCCAGAAATCTTAAATTTGCCAAGTTTGAAAAACGCATATTTATGCTGTGTAACTGTTTAAGACATATATGAACTTACATTTATATCTAGTAATTGGAAGAATGCTTTTGGGTTTTTTTCTAAAAACAAATAATAATAATAATAATAATAATAATAATAATAATAATAATAATAATAATAATAATAATAATAATAATAATAATAATAATAATAATAA
>NW_015386145.1:84549-111053 GCF_001527695.2 Protobothrops mucrosquamatus
CTCAGCATCTTTTTTACATCGTGGTGACCAAAACTGGATGCAGTATTCCAAGTGTGGCCTTACTAAGGCATTGTAAAGTGGTATTAATACTTCACGTGATCTTGATTCTATCCCTCTGTTAATGCAGCCCAGCACTGTGTTGGCTTTTTTGGCAGCTGCAGCACACTGCTGGCTCATATCTAAGTGATTGTCCACTAGGGCTCCGAGATCCCTCTCACAGTTACTACTATTGAGCAAGGTACTCCCTATACTATACCTGTACATTTGGTTTTTCTTGCCTAAATGTAGAACCTTACTTTTTTCACCATTGAATTTCATTTTGTTAGATAGCGTCCAGTGTTCAAGTCTGTCCAGGTCCTCCTGTATCCTAAGCCTGTCTTCTGGAGTGTTGGCTATTCCTGCCAGCTTGGTGTAATCTGCAAAGGGAAAGATAGGGAAGTTAATTAGTTAAACGTACCTGGAAAGATGTTAATATTTGAGACAGGAACAGTCTCTACCCTACCAGGATTTTGAAAGGCCCTGAAGTTGGGGATCTTTACCCAGGCCTTTGGCAAGGACAAATTGTGCCCCTTTTCTTCCTTTCCCTTGTCCCCATCCATGTTTGTTTCTTTGCCTTCTTTGTTTTGTTTCTTGCATTGTTTCTTGCATTTTTAACAGTTTTTAACAATTTGTAAAGCGCCCAGCACTGCTGGAAGTCAGGCGGCGTACACATTTAATAAATCATGAGTGAATTATAACTGAAAGTGTATGCAAGTAAAATGAGCAACATTTGAGAAGTGCCATGCAACTTTCTGCAGGGCGGCAGTAGGATAGACTAGATTTGCCTTCTCCAGCAGAACACTGAGAAAAGCACGAATGTGAGAAAGTAAATTTATTGATTAAGAGAAAGTGCATAATAAAGTGAACAGACTTGAACAATTTATAGATATTCCCCAATTTACCACCCTAATTGCGACTTGAATTTCTGTTGCAAAGCGTTGCGGTGGTAAAGCGTCGTATCGCATGACTGTATCCTTTAGCAATGGCAATTCCATCATTCCCCAGTCGTTAGATAGGGGCCTACACTAATGGCGTTGATCCCTCCCAGCCTTAACCCCAAGCCCAAGCCTTGGTTCTTTCAAGGTAAAGGGTTGCCCCCTTCAACTTCCCTCAACTCTGTATGTCGCCCCCTCATTTCTACCCCTTTCACCGCTCTGCACCCTGCCTTGCAGTGGCAAGAAGCTTGCAATGGAATGGGTGGAGGACCTTGTGGATTGAGGGAAAGAGATGCTGCCTAGGGAAGGATCACACAAGAGAGGGAGGAGCCCACAGTCACTTAACGGTCAGAGAAAGAAACTCAGGAAGGACTCTACATAATTGATCAAGCAGTTAAAAGTGGCAGTGGGAAGTCTGTACCTGCAGACTTGCAAGAGTCTGTGTAAATATAGCCTTACAATAAAATAGAATAAGTTCATGTATCATGTTTCCTGTCTGGTTTTACTAGGTGGGCTGACATACCCCAGAATATGTGGCTCTGAGGCTACGAGAAGTCCCTGAGATGCAGAGCAACACAAAGCCACAGCCCCCCCCCCCAGCACCTGCAGCTGCCCCCATCTGGCCCAGAAGTGTGGCACAGACTGACAGTCACCCTCACTACCTTGTATTCTGCAGCTCTTACTGCCCCAACTGACCTTCGCAGTTTTCTTGTTTGCTACTGATGAGATGTGCCTGCCCTGGCCATTTGCAAGGCAGCTGATGGTCACGTGAGGCCATCTTCCCCAGATTTGGCAAGGGAGCCACCATGCGCAACCTTGGGAAGAAAGCCTTCTGTAGCCAACAGCTGCTTCATGAAAGGCCAGGCATGCATGGCCAGCAACAGGAACAAGAAAATGGCAAAAGACAGCCAGGGTGGCAGAGGCCACAGAATGAAGGGAAGAAAAGGGGATTGGGGGGGGGAGATAGATGGGTAGGTGTACTCAAAAGGGCTTTGCAGTTGTGAGTGGGGGCTGACAAACGCCTGAATTTTGATCATGTGATTGCAGGGGTGCTACAAGGGCTGTAACTTTTAGTGCCACTGTTAACTTTGAATAGTTGCTGAATGGTTGGTTATAAGTTGAAGACTACTTTTAATATTGATAGCTATCCAGAGTCATGTACTTGAGATAGTTAACCATATAAATATATTACATTAATATCAAAATTTGAACCAATGTAAAACTGAAAGCTGGTTCCTATTAATTTGATCACGGTATCATATGTTGCAAGTAAAACATCTATAAGAACACATGGAATACTTAGAAAATGGTTTAAAATTGTGGAGTAAAACGACAATATGGATATCTCAATTGGTAGTTTAGTATAGCTAATGAGTATATACTGTAAATTGTGTTGGCTTGGTAAATGAATGCATTTGTATTTTGTATGAGATGATACAGTACATGGTTTGCTGAAAATTATTTTTAGCAAATATTTGACACACTATGATGCAGTATATATGATAGCAGTATGAATCTGAAGATTAATGCATCAAAAATATTAATTTTGCTTGAAGGGAAAATAGAGTGCCTAATATCTTTCATCTGTCTGTCTGTCTATCTCATAAATGTTTATTGAAGAATGAAAAATCAATGGAGAAAAATTTTAAATACACAATTACTGGTAAAATTTGGATAGTAAGTCATCTATGGACATAAATGTCTGAAAATGCTTAACAGTATACTTTTGTCTACTTTGCTTAGTGAAAGTAAGGATTAAATATGTCAAGAAAAACAGAAAAAGCACTTCAATACAGTGAGATCCTTAGTATCTACATGATAGAATAAAGGAAGATAAGTCTAGAATAAATGGGCACTGGATTGAAGGCAAATGTGAATAACGGGTATAAAGGAAATGTGCTGTGGTTTGAGAATACAAAGTATGAAGATTAAATCAAAAAGGAAAATATATGACACATAAACATGCTAAGGGGAAGACATATGAAGGGCATGTTAGATGGAGTTGATGAAATTCTCAAGAAAGAACAGTGACAATGTTAAAGAACAAAAGATAACGTATGAAGTATTGGCGTAATCCAATTACTTTTTTCTTTCACCTTTTTTTTTGCTCACTACTGTTCCTTTTCTCACTTTATATAACACCACTTCACCCCAAAAGGCATATATGTGTGGATGTGTGTCAATTTTATAGGAAATTATCAGTGAGAACCAGTTTGGTGTAGTGGTTTAAGCCGGTATCAGTTGGGTAGCAAGCGACCATGAGCTCTAGGCCAGTGTTTCTCAACCTTGGCCACTTGAAGACGTCAGGACTTCAACTCCCAAAATTCCCCAGCCAGCAGAGCTGGCTGGGGAATTCTGGGAGTTGAAGTCCAGACGTCTTCAAGTGGCCAAGGTTGAGAAACACTGCTCTAGGCCAACTTTGGCATCAAGCCAGCTGGATGACCTCGGGCCAGTCACTTTCTGTCAGCCCTAGGAAGGAGGAAATGGCAAACTACTTCTGAAAAATCTTGCCCAGAAAAGTGCAGGGGCTTGTCCACGAAATTTCTGAAAATCCGATACAACTGAACGGAAGAAAAAATAAATAATTTATCAGGAAACTCTTTAACAGTGTATAAATCGTAAATCAACTCAGTTCAATGATTTTGGTAAAAAAAAAAAAAAATCCTTCACGTTCTGCCTTCGCGTCCGTCTGTTTAACTATAATTCGCCTTCAATCTGAACTGCAGCGCTTTGGAACACATGAACAGAATTAGGCTTTCTTGTCCAAACTTTGCATAACGCCGCTTTTCCCGAAAAGGAAGACTATGACGGGTATGCCGTTACACAAGCGAGCGGAAAGCGCATGCGCTTCTCGGGTTACTTCTCGACAGCCCTTTTGGCAACACCCTCCTTCCTCGGTCACAGGTCTGTGAACTGAAAAAAAAATCATCCTCCCTTGCCTCTACCAATTGCTCATGCGCCTTCGGGTGCCCAAATTTGGGCACCTGCGTCTCCTCCTAAAGGGAGACGTGCTACCTAAGCGCTACGAGCTGTTGCCCCGCCTCTTTCTTCGTGCTCTTTTCCCATTCCCCCAGCCCCTCGAGGCGACGCATGCGTACAGAGGCCCCTCAGTGCGTGGCGTGCTGTACGGTGGAGGCGGCTGGGGGCGGGGCGGCTATATATAGTGCGTGGCCGGGGCGGTGGCCTCCCCCTTGTCCCCCGGCCGATGACGGTGCTGTGTGCACAGTGTGTGTGCTCCGGCCTTCCCCGGACACACCAGCTCTGCCGCACCATTTACTACTAGAAGAAAAAAACCTTTAAAAATCCAAAAAAAATATTAAAATCCGAAAAAATATTTTAAAAAAATCCTCGCCTTACTACCCGCCCCCCACCTGCAACCGGCCGGTTTGGTATAAAATAACCCGGTGAAGCGAAGCGAAGTCCCGGACCCGGCTTAGCCGAGAGGAGACCCGCCCAAACCACCTCCATCCACGCAGCAGCAGGAGGAAGAAGAAGACCCCGCCAGCAGCGGTAACAGCAGCAGCAGCAGCAGCAGGAGGAGGACCACCTGCTCCTCCACCCGCCAGCAGCTCCGAGCGCTCGAGCAAGTCGCCAAACCGCCGCCAACCGCCGCCGCGGAGCCGTTGAGTTTAGAACCCGCCGGCCCGTCGCGGCCTCCTCGGCGCTCGCGAATCTACCCAGCCGCCTCTTCCCCCTCCCCGTCCCCCCGCCAGCATGAACCCCAGCGCTCCCAGCTACCCGATGGCCTCGCTCTACGTGGGCGACCTGCACCCCGATGTCACCGAGGCTATGCTCTACGAGAAGTTCAGCCCCGCCGGGCCCATCCTCTCCATCCGCGTCTGCAGGGACATGATCACCCGGCGCTCGCTAGGCTACGCCTATGTCAACTTCCAGCAGCCCGCCGACGGTGAGGAAGCGGGGAGGGTCGTGGAGGGGGGGGGTAGAGGAAGGGGGTCTCGCCCCCACGCGGGCGTTCCCGGGATCCACTTTTCCGAGCGAGCACATGGGGAAAGGAGGGACGGGAGCGGCAGAGCAGGACACGTGGGAACGAGACAGCCGGGTTTCGGGCTCCGGCGTGGGAAGGCCGGAGCGGTTGAGGGAGGGCTCTCCCTCCTCTCAGGGTTCTGGCCCACGGCCGCCGCTTCCTTCCTTTCTTTCGCCGTCCCCACGCGGGCTGCCGCTTAGTCTTCTCCGCGAGCGCGTCCATTTTACAGTCAGCGCGCTGTCCCCGTCTCGGGCCTATCCCTTCCCGCGCCTGCCTCGTCTGGAATTCCCCGCGCTCGGGGAGAGCAGGCAGGGGAGAAAGGACGGCGAGGGAGGCCCGCACGCGATGGCCCCTGCTTGGGTTTCCGTTAGAGGGAATCGGTCCCGCCGTTTGCGAGAAACGAGGCGGCGGGGGGGGGGGAGGGAGATTTGCCAGCCCTCGTGGCAGGATACCGAAAGTGAAGGGTGAGGCCTGGCCGTTGAAAGGCCCTTTTTCGGCCCTTCACTTCCGCGAAGGGGTTACGCAGACTTCGGGATCACGAGGCAGGGCCTTAAAATGTCCCCCGCAAGGGCGTGTCGGGCGCTCGCTTCCGCCGGCGAAGGCGCTGAGTCGGGAGCGCTGATGAAAGGCAGCTTGGCGGAAATTCCAGTTTAATTATAAGTTTTAAAAGAAGTGGAGGAAGGATAAGGCGGAAGCGAGGCCCTGAACCTGCAGTCACTGAAACCAATATAGGGCCTTGTTTAATTATCCTTTCCTCCTGTGGAGTACTTTTTTAGCCCCTTGGCTCCGGAGAGCGACGATGAGCCCGATTCCGTATATTAAAAAGTAAACGTGTTCATCTTTTGAACACTTTTTGAAAGCCTACTTAAAATTCTTTTTGGCCCACATCTAATAGAACATTTTCTTGATTATTGCATTTGAAGCCTTTTGACACTTAACTGTTTTTTTGTTCAGTTTGCATAAAGCATCTAAAACCTTTTGGCTTCGTGACATATGTTAAAGTGTAAAATAGCATATTTTTTTTCTTCCGAGTTCCATAGCTTACTGTCTGAGTGACCAGAAATTGAGAAAAACTCCTCTGACTTGCCATTGGAGGATATCTAAGGGAAGCCAGCATAGCTAGACTTTATATTGATGGATATAGGGTGAACTATTGTCAAATGAAAGGCACTAGGAATTGGATTTTATTCCTAAATCATCTTCAAAGTGATTTTGTTCTCTACTTCAAGAGTAGTTGGCATACTGAAGCAATAAACATCTATTAGGCTAAAAAAAGTATGGATTTTTAAAATTCATATACACACCTTAATATGTTCTTGTATTTTTCCATGGTACTTGAAATGACCAATGAAGAATAAATGAAATAAAAATTGTTTCTTCATTTATTTTGAATTTATTTAATACACCTTATTTCTTGTGATATAGTTATACACAGATGCATTGAGGAAAGATAAATCACATTGAAAATCGGTAAATCATCATGGAAAACTGGTTTCCAATTTATAGTGTCTTGCATGAATTGAAAATGGGAGGCACTGTTTTTTAGTCCTGTAAGCCTGGATTGTCCAAGCATGGCAGTATATTGAAGGACAGATTGTGTATAAATTCAGTCAGCAAATAACAAGTCTGTTCATTGAGGCTGTAGGGATTGCCCAGAAATAGGATTATTTCTAAAGATTAGTTTCTCAAAAAGTATTTCCAGCTAGCTTCAGTTTTTTCCCCGAAATGTCTTCTCAGCTGAGGATTCATTTATTCCAGAAAATAATGGTTGTGTTCAGACATCACAGTAAGCTGGAATTCAGAATTCTTTAAAATTCTAGCTTGTGTATGAATGAACAATATCTTGGTATATGCTACAAATGCTATTACTTCGTTCTTTTTAAATTATCTAAATAAACCTGAATGTCCAGAGTTTTGGTTAAATTAAATAAACCTACAGCAGATAAAAACAAACAATGGCTAATGATTTTTTGGGAGAAATAAACTAGAGAGTTTTGCAGTTAATTGGAACTAATAAGAAACTGTTGATGTTGAAGGAAATAAAATGAGAACTATGAAGTGACATGCACCCATATATTGTTTATTCCCAATCAAAGCTGAACTGAAAGAATTTTAGCTTACTGTCACATCAAATTTAGTTAATGATTAATAACTTAATTACCATCTCAGGACAGCTATGCGTTTAATTAAAGATGTTTAGTCTTTTTCTCTAACATTTTGCATTTTCAATGGCTTTAAAATGAAGAATAAAGTTTAATTAGGTAATCCTGAAATGCTTTTTTCTTTTGTTAGGACATTATTATCCAAAGAGAGAGGCGGAAGATGTGTAGAAATTCTGTATAGACTACAGCATATACAGTTACTGAAAAAAACTATTTAGGATTTACTTAAATGCTTCAGTGAATTGTTTTGAAAATAATTTATATTTTGGAGTTAATAGAATATGTATGCAAAACATCTCTGCAGCATTATCACTATATTCTTTTATGTTTTTGAGAGTTCAAATTCTTATAATTTGCTTCATCTTATTAGTACTAGGATTTGAGTAAACATGGAAGAAAGGATCTGTACACTTTGTTAGAATAATTTAAATTGGCACACTAAGTGTGTTTTCTCCTTTTTTTCATTGACCTCTGCCTCTATTTTCTTTGCCTTCAGAAATTTTGTACCTATGCAAGAGGGTTGAGCTACCTCTACTGAATTGGCAACTCCCAATGTATGTGCTCTGCCTTGAAAGCAGCAGGTGGAGCTATTGTTTCAGAATTGCATTCTTAAAAAAAAACAAAAAACTTGAGGTAGCACATTTAACTAGTACTCCATGTTCAGATTAAGATTAAAAAGCTCTCAGGTTCCTGTTGCAGACCAGCAATTAAAAATATGGGGCCAATGCCTTACCATCAGAGGGTCTGTCAGAATCTGACCACATTTCCTAACATGCTCCTTGCTGACTCTGTTGTTGCCATTTGTGTTGCTGCACTCTGCATTGTTCCTGAAAGGGCACTAGATCATATGAACACTTTTTATTCATGGTTGCCTGGTTAAGCTTTTTAGCTGCTGATATTGACTAGTTGTATCTTTAGCCAATCTAGCTTTACAAAATTTGTTTAGGATGATAGAAATAGTAGTGGGTATAAAAATACTTATTTATATGTTTAATTTTAGCAAATTCTAACACTGTTATGTACTATGCCTTGTGAGATGTAATAGTGTATAAATCAGTGTTTCTCAACCTTGACAATTTTAAGGCATGTGGACTTCAACTCCCAGAATTCCACAGCCTGTGGAATTCTGGGAGTTGAAGTCCACATGCCTTAAAATTGTCAGGGTTGAGAAACACTGGTATAAATGGATACAGGGTGCAAGAGCTGTAGCATCATTCCTGTGGGTTGTTTCTCTGTTTCTGATAGACAGTTTCTAGATGCTACTGTATAAGGAAACAGTTCATAGACTGCTGGGAAATGGGGAATGCTTTTCCAGTTATTTCTCATTGTACATTGTTCTGTATTGAGCATAGGTGGGTAGCAAGATGAAATCTTGCACAAAAAGGCTCTACTTTGCCTGCAAATTCATTTTTGAACTTGAGGTAATGCTTTGAAACTTTAGTCCCATTGACTCTCCCTCCATCCCCCTTTCATTACTGGCTAACATACAGTGGTATTGCAGAGGTTTTTTACTTTCTGGTTCATTGGGCAAGGTTTATTTATTTTTTTAATAAGTTTATTGTTTTATCATACATACATTCAACCCTAGCCATAACAAAAAAACAAGAAAGTGTACAAAAGAGGAAAAAGTGGTCAATTAAATTTAATATTTAACATACAGGATCCACCCTGGTTAAGTGTTGAAAGAAAAGGAAAAAAGGCAATAAATTCTCCCCTTTTACAAATGTGTTTGTGTGTGTAAGTAAATAAAAAAGAAAAAGCAGCCAACAGGTTGAGCTAAACATTACACTAATCTTCAAATCCCTCTGTTAACCATCTGTTATTATATACGTAGAAGGTCCACAAATGGTTGGTTTCCAGTCTCTTATATAGCTGTCTAGTCCATTATCTCTAATCAAAGCAGTTAATTTCGCCATTTCTGCTAATTCAGTCAATTTCAAAATCCATTCTTCAACAGTCGACATCTCTAAATCTTCGCAGCTGTCACCATGTGAAGGAATAGTACCCCAAATTGTTTTTCAATTGACTTGTTCATCATACCTAAAAAAAGCTTCAGGTTTCATTAATATTTGTATCTTAAATATTTTTGCATTGTTGTTAATGTTTATCCAGTATGTTTTATATATTTACAAGACTACCACATAGGATAAAATGAACCTGGATTTTGACTATATTTCCAGCACTTATTAGAAATCCCTTTATACATTTTCGCTAGTCTATCTGGGGTCAAGTACCAATGATACATCATTTTATAAAGTTTTCTTTCAAAATATAATTTAATGTAAATTTTAGTCCCTTTGTCCATACATTCTCCCATTTATCTAGCGTTATCCCCCCCCAATTTGCCCATTTTACCATACACTCTTTAACATATTCATCTTCTAGATTCATCTTGAGTAGCATTTTATATATTTTAGAAATTAAAGTTTATTGAGTTGTGGATGAAATAGGAATTTGAAGACATATCTTTAGCAAAGATGGACTTTAAAAGTCAATTTTACCAGTTTCCTGCATTTACTAGAAAACAGTCCTTTTATACTATGGCAAAATAGGATTTATTTTACATTAGTTTGGAAATGCCATAGTGTGATTCCAGTTTTTTATTTCCTAAGCAGAAAATCTGTCATACTTAAATAAATCTATTAGTTGTTTTGCTTATGAGTAGAAATTTCTTTATTAGTAGCAAGCTAATAACTGCAGAATGATCTTCCATCTGTTAAAAAATACTTGTGGCGCAGGTTGGTTTTATACTTATTGCAACTTGTAGTACAACAGCATGATATATTCATTGACCACCTATTTTTTAAAAAATGTCAAGATTAGAAGGTGAATATTGCTATCTGGTTTTTTAAAGTTTAAAATATAATTAATTTTGTTAGTACAAAATTTTGTACTTTCACTTTCAAATGTGTAGCTTGCATCTACTAAACCAGCGGTTCTCAACCTGTGGGTCGGGACCCCATTTGGGGTCGATCGACCATTTCACGTCGCCAAGCAAGGCTGTCCGCCATTTTTTTTGTCCGCCATTTTTTCCCCTTTTTCGGCGGGTGCCTTACCTCCCTTGCGCTGGGCCAGCTGGTGTTCGGCCTGCTCCGTCTCTGCCGCTTGCCAGCTACGCCTCGGCCGGCGCAGGGGGCGGAACCACGCATGTGCGGCGCTCCCGGGCAGGGAAAGTCCTCGACTTACGACCGGTTGGGTAGTCCTCGACTTACGACCGGTTTAGTCCTCGACTTACAACCGGTTTAGTCCTCGACTTACGACCGGTTTAGTCCTCGACTTACGACCAGTTGGGGTCGCGGCATTAAAAAGGTTGAGAACCACTGTACTAAACTGTCAACTTCCACAATTTTCAGATGAATGAGTAGTCTAACCATTCTTTGGAGTTCAGGAAGCAAACAATAAAGTTGAAGTTATAAACAATGACATTATTCTATTAGGATTAAAACAATCCTTTTGTTTTACAGCTGAACGAGCTTTAGATACCATGAATTTTGATGTCATTAAAGGCAAGCCAGTTCGTATCATGTGGTCTCAGCGTGATCCATCTCTTCGAAAAAGTGGTGTTGGCAACATTTTCATTAAAAACTTGGATAAATCAATTGATAATAAAGCTTTGTATGATACATTTTCAGCTTTTGGAAACATCCTCTCTTGTAAGGTGAGTGGAAAGAAAGCAAAAAATGGGAAAATGCTTCAGGTTGGAACTAATATGATTAGATTCGATTGATCTTAGAAACATTCAAATACTTTCACAGGTTGTATGTGATGAGAATGGATCCAAAGGCTATGGGTTCGTACATTTTGAAACACAAGAAGCTGCAGAAAGAGCTATTGAAAAAATGAATGGAATGCTGCTTAACGATCGTAAAGTGTGAGTATAAAAGTGTTTTTCTTCGAGCTTTTAAAAGTTAAACCATATTTAGAAAAATTCATTGTACAGAAATCTACATTAGACACTCTTGTTCCAATGTCGGCTTACATTATTAGAAATACATATTCAGGAAAAAACAAAGAGGGACAACTTATGTATTGCATAGGAACTGTGAGAGACATAATATGTCACAATCAGGAGGAGTCATACCACACTTGCTATGTTTCCCTGGATGGGAAAGCACAGCGGGGTAATATAATTTCTCCATTCTGAGCAGTCTGTTGTAAGAGAGGAGACTAGACAAGCTTAGTAGTCTGCTATTTCCCTGAACGTGTACTGCAGTGTGCTATGGCAGCTGCTCGCATGCAGGGAAATGACACAACATATGGGTGAGCACCTCAGAGATTGACCATAAAGAGTATTCCTTTAGACATAGTCATGTAGTCACCATTTTCAAAATATCTAAGTAGCTTCTTGTCTTGCCTTTTAAAACTAGATTTGTTGGAAGGTTTAAATCACGCAAAGAGCGGGAAGCAGAGCTTGGGGCTCGTGCTAAGGAATTCACTAATGTTTACATCAAGAATTTTGGAGAAGACATGGATGATGAGAGACTGAAAGAACTCTTTGGCAAGTTTGGTAATGTCTTGATCTTTTCCTGTATATAAAAAAGAGAAGAGTTGGTATATTACTATAATATTTCTGTCCAACTGCAACTCCCTAATGTTAGCTTTTATTTAATAGATTTGTATGCCGCCCATCTCATCTAGAGGTAACTCTGGACGGCTTACAAACATTAACAACTGGTAAACATTATGATAATACAATAAATGATAATGATAATTTATAATTGAAAAATGGGAAAGGGAGCACGAGGTACATGGGGAGAGGTGGGTTCTTTTCTTAATCCAACAGCCGCCTCTAGAGGGTGTATTCCCTTTGGGGCCCAAGCCCAATTGACTGATCCAGGTCTTCAGGCCCTTACAGAAGGTCGGGGTGTGGGTGTGGATCTCACCTTGGTGGGTACGATGTTCCAAAGGGCAGGAGCCAGGGCAGGAAGGGCTTTTCTGGACCCAGCCAGTCAAAATTCCTTGACCAACAGCTCCGCAGCATGCCCTTTCTCCCAGCATGGGTGGAGTGAGCCAGTCCCATTGGGGTGAGATGGTTCCTCCTATGCCACAAAGGTGATAACCAACACCTTAAATTGTATTCGCAAGAAAACCAGCAGCCAATGTAACTCATAAAACAGTGGTGTAACATGGAATAACCTAAGGGCCCCAAGAACTGCCCACGCCACTGCATTCTGCACCAATTGTAGCTTCCGAATATACGTCACGGGTAGCCTCATGTAGAATGCATTGCAATAGCCCAGCTTTTAACTGGAGTTAGCAAGAACTGAACTAGTAATATTCTATATGCATAGGAATTAAAGAATATGATTTTGTGGCTACTGGTTTTAATTCATTTCTTTTATTTATATATTGTATTGCCGTTCCACTAAAGACAGTTGATGAAAAACTGAGAACAGTAAAAAGAATAAAGTACCATAATTACTTCAACATATCATATATACCCACAGCTAAGCTGACAGACGAATTATTAACCAAAATACCATGGAAAATGTGTCATTGGCGGATAAGCTAATCCACATTTTTCATGGTATTTTTCTCAAAAACCCAAGTATCTTCTTATGGATCGGCTTATACATGAGTATATACAATGTATTTAACTAGTTATGGCACCTATAATTCTCAGATTATCCACAAGTATATAAATCTATGTCAAAATATCACTAGCATTTGCTGTCATAAACAGTAGAAATACAGCTATAAAGACAGGTCCAGGGTGATTGCAAATCTTGATTAGTTCAAATATGTTAAAATTGTACTTAATGAACACTTACCTTCAGAGGCACCCAGAATTGTTTACCCACAGATTTACACCCTTTTTCTGACTTAACTTCTTTAAAATATAAATGCCTGATATGCTACATTAAATAGCCACATTAAATAGTGCTTTTAACATTGGATGCAATATGTAAGCAACACAGTCTTCCCCAACTATACCACTGTTGTCCTGGCTGGGCATGCTTGGAGTTTAATTGAACCCATTTGGAGGGCAGTAGATAGGGAAGGGTTTTCTAGCATAAAATATGTTCAATCCATAATACCAGTAGTAATTTTCTTACGGTTACTGTAATATCTAAGAAATCTAAGTCGGGTTTGTTGATCTTTCTGATGCTCTCCCATCTGGGAGAATCTTTATAAACTATGGCATAGATTTTCTCTAAACCTAGGTGGATGGCAAATATATGTAACAAATTTTGTATGCTTTATAGGACCTGCCTTGAGTGTGAAAGTTATGACTGATGAAAGTGGAAAATCCAAAGGCTTTGGCTTTGTCAGTTTTGAAAGACACGAGGATGCCCAAAAAGTAAGGCTGCATATGATTTTGTGTTAGCTATGGAATATTTCATGGCTTAATTTAATTTGGGGATTTTTCTTGTTTTTGTTGATACACATCGCACTATGTTAAGTCTTTTATGCAGTATTGATTTCATATTATCAAATCTTCTATAAGAATTCTTTATGCTTTGAGTATAGTACATTGTATATTCAGTTAACAGCAGTTTAAAGTATATTTTTTATTTATAAAGGCTGTAGATGAGATGAATGGAAAGGAACTCAATGGGAAGCAAATATATGTTGGTCGAGCTCAGAAAAAAGTTGAAAGACAAACAGAGCTTAAACGCAAATTTGAACAAATGAAGCAGGATAGGATTACAAGATACCAGGTAAAATTTCACTTCGATAGTTACATGTTTGCTGAATTTTTACCTTCTTTACAGTTTATGACATTCTTTTTTCCCTCCCCAAGGGTGTAAATCTATACGTGAAAAATTTAGATGATGGAATTGATGATGAACGTCTGCGCAAAGAATTTTCACCATTTGGCACAATAACTAGTGCAAAGGTAAGCAACTCGGTTGCAGACAAAATGTTGATTGGAAAATTGTTTATGTCTCATGTTATCAGTCCAGTCAGTAGGCTACATGGAAAGACAGCATAGTTCAAGTGTAGCCATCTGTACTAGCTGGGGGTTTAGTCGGTCATTGGTAGAAGTGCAAATGGTACATTCGATACAGATGTACAGTGTGATGCAGTGGCTCATATGCAATGTTTTTTAAGTTTGTGTGCTTCTTTTGATAGGTCATGATGGAAGGAGGCCGCAGTAAAGGATTTGGATTTGTTTGCTTTTCTTCACCAGAAGAAGCAACCAAAGCAGTTACAGAAATGAATGGTAGAATTGTGGCCACCAAACCACTATATGTGGCTTTAGCTCAACGTAAAGAGGAACGCCAGGCTCACCTCACCAACCAATATATGCAGAGAATGGCAAGTGTGAGAGCAGTGCCCAATCCTGTCATCAACCCGTACCAACCAGCACCTCCTTCAGGTTATTTCATGGCAGCTATCCCTCAGGTATGGTTTGAACCTCTCCCTATTAAGCTTAAATTCATTAAATATATCTGTCTATCTGTCGATATAGTTGGTGTAGCTGTAGCTTTGTGTGAGATACATGATGGCTGTTAATATAGTTTATCTCTACTGCTTTAGAAAGCCTTCAGAACTTTTACAGCAATTAAACTTAATGGAATAATGTTTAATTTCATAATGCTGCAGCTTTGTGAATCCTGGCTACTCCTGAATGAAAGGTGGAATATAAATCAACTCTTTTTTATCCCCAACAGACACAAAACCGTGCAGCCTACTATCCTACTAGCCAGATTACTCAACTTAGACCAAGTCCTCGCTGGGCTGCTCAGGGTGCCAGACCTCATCGTAAGTGACTTGGTTTTCTTACAGAATTTATTTGTATTCGTTGAATTTAGATACTGCCCATCCAACAGAGCGATTCTGGCGGTGTACAATTAAAACACAGAGCCCTAAAGACTATAAAAATGTAATCAGTAAAAGAGCCAGATGAAAGCAGGAATAGAATAAGCTAAAAAGTGTGAGGAGGGCCATCAAGGTGCCAACTACCCTCAGGGTTGCATGCTGCTCAGTGAGTTCTATGCAAGTTGGCCAGGTCTTCAAACTCTTTTGAAAGATCAGGAGAGCGGGGGGGACCCAGTCACCTGTGGAGGGAAAGAATTCCAGAGGGTGGGAGCTACAGCAAAGAAATGTGGGCTTTTATTAATTTCTAAAATACATACTTGAATTATCTTAACCAGCTTTCCAGAATATGCCAGGTGCCATCCGCCCTACAGCTCCCAGACCACCATTTAGTACGATGAGGCCAGCTTCATCACAAGTTACACGAGTCATGTCAACACAGCGTGTTGGTGAGTTCTGAAGGGTTTTTTACTTTAATTTTTAAACAACACAGGGTAAGTTGGAAGCAATGGCAGTAAGGATAGAAAAATACTAAGAAGTATAGTGAGTGGTGTACCTAGTTTTCTTTAATTCCTCTTTTTGTCATTTTATGTTTGTCAATTATATACTCTAATTACATCAGGATAATTGGTGAAATATATGCAGTTCACTTGCACCTTCAAGTTTGAATGTCATATACTTTAAAAAACCCTTAAGCAAAAATTGTGCAATCAGACTCTCCATAATACAGTTGAAAAGTGTTCTCCCTTAGCTTGAAATCCTTTTTTTCCCCAGCAAACACATCAACACAGACCATGGGTCCACGTCCAGCGGCAGCAGCTGCTGCAGCCACTCCAGCTGTACGCACTGTTTCACAGTATAAGTATGCTGCGGGTGTTCGCAATCCTCAGCAGCATCTTAACACCCAGCCTCAGGTTGCTATGCAGCAGGTAAGCGTGAAAACTATGGAACAAGCTTAAAAGTTGGGAAAATAACTGGAAGCTAGGCATAGCTAGAAATATCCAAAATACATTAAAATACATTGTGAAAGCAGGCTTTGGGTGGATTTCTATTCAAGGTTTCTTTATTACTCAAGAAAAGGATGAATTAGCATAGGTTAAAGTAAAATTATTTTGTCAGTAAGCTCATTTGTATCTCCAATAGAGTCTGTTTTACTCTAGTAGAGTTGTTTGCCATTCAAATGCAGCATTCTGCTCTTTGTGGTATTCAGATCTGAGTGATTGAATGAGAGTAATGCAAATTTAATCAGTATATTATTTGATGTAAAATTATCAAAACAAATTAGTTAACTTATTCAATGTTCTGAAATTCTAGCCTGCTGTCCATGTACAAGGTCAGGAACCATTGACTGCTTCCATGCTGGCTTCTGCCCCTCCACAAGAACAAAAGCAGATGTTGGGTAAGTTGCTACTAAGCAAATGTGAACATGAGAATGGGACAGCGGGTTTTGGTGTGTCCCGTTGAGGGCATAGAAAGAAAGCTACAGCAATATATTTGAACTGAGTACAAAAGGAAGATAACTGCAGGTGGCACCACCTATTTATCAGTACTCCTGTCCACTTGCATAAAGCATTGCAAGCAGCTCAGTTTTTTCCTAATGCATTGTTTAAATGCAAGGAGTGAAACTACATTTCTGTAAGCAAAAACCTTCTATAAGCAGGCATGCACTTTGAATTCAGTCCTCAGGTGTCCAAGAAGATGTGTCATGCATGACTTATGACATTCTTTTTAAAACTTTGTTGACATTATTTACATTTTCACTATTACAAATCAGGTTAACTCAGCTGAAAGTTATACAGAGGAAAGAGAAGGTGCAAGTGTCAGATGGAAGAAGCTAGTTACAGAGTTGCAGGATAAAGGAGGATTTCAAGAGATGAATTTCTTAATAATCAAATCATTTTATTGATAATGGCATTAGCTGTTCAAAATTGCAGTCTTTAAGATTCCATTGTTACGAGCACCTTTGAGTTTATTCTCTTAACTAGCTTGTTGTGCCAAAAGGAAAAAACTTTTTTTGTGGTAGTGGAATGGAACTAATTAAGTAGTTCCATTTAGGATAGATACACAGATAATGCAGTCTTGTAAAGTCATGGATTGTGAATTATTTTCTAGGAGAACGTCTGTTCCCTCTTATCCAAGCCATGCACCCTACTTTGGCGGGTAAAATAACTGGTATGTTGCTAGAAATTGACAACTCTGAACTTCTTCACATGCTTGAGTCTCCTGAATCTCTTCGTTCGAAGGTAGGGAGATCCTTCAGTTAGTGTTGGTTTTCTTTTTGGAATCCAGCCTATTTTACTTTTTTAACAGAAATAGTAGTAATCCAGTTTTCCCGTTAACTAGGTTGATGAAGCTGTAGCCGTACTGCAAGCCCATCAAGCTAAAGAAGCTGCTCAAAAAGCAGTTAACAATCCAGCAGGAGTTCCAAGTGTCTAATGTAAGTATTCATGAGAATAGGCTTCATATGTGAAATAAAAGGGGTTGCATTTCATTGCAGGCATCCATCTAGCTTCCAGTCATTGTTAATGGAAGTATTTAACTAATATTGCTAGATGCCTTTCTGCTTGTATAATTTTTGTTCATGAAATCAGATGGTAGCAGCCAGTGAGCTTTGCAGTTCTCCCATCACATGTTTGCTTAGTGGCCATTTCACTTCCAGTTTAAGGGACAGATTTATTAAGCAGGTGTAGAATGCTTTTGAGACTCAGAAATAATGCACTAACAGTGAAAATCGCCCTCAAAATAATGTGTTTCTTTATTCTTATATTTTTTTGATTACAGAAGACCCAGGACTACGTATTATTATATCGCTTCACCGAAGGAAAAATATCTAAACATGGAAAAACTACTAAATATTGAGAAAAACATTGCAAAATATAAAATAAATAAAAAAAGGAAAGGAAACTTTGAAGCTTATGTACACAACAAATGCCAGGACTAGCAAAACTCCTAGTCCTAGATTACCTATTGATTTAAAATCCAAAAAAAAATAGCAAAAGTTAAAAAACAAATTAATGTTTTATAAACCCGGGGAAAAAAGAATTTTCAGCACACTACAAAAAATTTAAAGCATTCCTTTCTTTAATTTTGTAATTTACTGTGGAAAAGCTCAGAATATCACTACTGTTGTAGTTAGCAGTAAGGATTGATAGCTGAGCAAAGAACCATAATTTGGATTATACAATTCTTGCTTTAATAAAAATTCCTTAAACATTGGCATTTTGAATTTTCTTTTTCTTCTAATGATCTGAATTGAATTTATAAAGTCCTGTACTAGAAGTTCAGATAAGTTTATATTACGCTATTAACAGGTTGATTATAAATTTAAAAATGGACTATAAACAGCTGGTTTTATTCTTAATAATACTGAATTCTAAAAAAAAGTAGTTATTCAGTTTATTCAGGTTATTAAAACTGAATGGATACTTTCAGATTAATTTCAGTAATACAATTATTAGGGGTACAGTAAAATACAATATAAATAGGTTTAATCCTCATTGCTATTTTAAAAAGCTATTACATTTGGGAATTGGAATAGAGTGGTGTTCATAATGACAGCAGACCTGATAGAACAGATAGATGAATTAGAGCAGATATTTACAACGATATTACCTGAAATAAATGAGATAATATTGAAATATTTGGAAAGAGTAAGAGAGTGGATTGAACTGGTTCCTTTTGCAAAGCAATATTTTCCCATTGTTGTGTGGGTTTAACAAGCTGGGATTAATTAATTACTGTTGTATAGAAGCAAAGTAATGGAACACAGGACACCAAAAGCAGTTGTTTTGGTACTCATTTGTGAGCATCAAGCTATGCTATCCTGTCTTTGTAGTTAGGATAAATGGTATTAGATAATCTGTCCTGCAGAATGACATTAAGACTCTGAATTCTTATGGAAAGAGACACACTTTTTTAGGGTAGGCAGTAGACTTATAGGTAGCATCTCTTTAAGTTTTGCTACTTATGGTATATACATGTATTCTACCAGGTGGTGGTGTAACCTTGAAAATGTTTGAGAAATAAGATTGTTATATAAATAATCAAGTGGGATCCATTCTAGGATGGTGGCTATGTGACCAGCCCATTTCCATTTCCATTTCTTTACTCTTGATGATATCATATACTTTTGTTTGTTCTCTAATCCATGTGCATATCTATTTTGTCTTGTAATGCCGAGCATGTATCTTTCCATGGCTGTTTGTGCCACTCTTAGCTTTTGTATTGATTGTGAGGTTAGTATCCTTGTTTCACTGGCATATGTTAGAGCAGGTAGCATACACTGATCGAAAACTCTTCTCTTTAGGCGTAGGGGAAGATTCTTGAAAATTATGCTTAGCTTGCCAAATGCCTGCCAACCACATTTAACATGCTATTCAATTTTCTTTATTGTATCACCTTCCATTGATACCTGTTGGCCAAGATATATTATATCCCACTTGATAAAAAGTGTCCATGAAAGAGACCTAAAAAAAAGATGGATTGATGACATCGGCAAGTATTGCGGCCGCAATTGGCAAAAGAAAGCCAATTGGTTGGAGGCCTTCATCCTGCAGTGGTTACACAATGGCTAAAATGATAATATAAATAATAGGTATTAGTTTATAACTGACCAATCATATCTTAAGTTGTGCAGTTTTAGCATATTGTACAAACTTGTAGCCCTGAAAAGACAAGATTCCTGCCTGGACAAGGAGGAGAGTAAGAATAGCTTGCATTATTATGGATGTGCTTTGGATTGGCTGAACTCATCCAAAGCTTGTGATGACACCAAATGCGAAGCATGGAGCGGAAGAATAACTGACATCTTACCGATACTTATCATATTCTGTAATATGTTAGGAAGACTGGCAGTAAGTTGATCAATCTTTCGAACTATGTTTCACTGTTTTGAGCATAACACTTCACTATAAGCATTCATTGTTTCTCCAAGCTTCTTTCTGGGGTCAAATTTTCCAGGCTGTGATTGGAGTCAGGAAAGTAACTTTAAAAATTGAAAGGCGGATTAAAATGTGTATAGAAATCTAGAGAGATCAATTCCTAAACTTCCAGCTCTGGCACCCTACCAGGACGTTCCCTGTTATTATCACTGCAGGAGCTTTCAAACTGACCTAAGTTCTGATTGCAATCGTGTTTAGGAAAGAAAAGATTTGCAAGAAAATGCACTGAGTATCTAAAAGCAGCATTTCTTTTCACAAATGACTAGGTTGCCACAAACGTCTGTTGCTGGAGTCTCCAAAATAGGCCACTAAGTGGCTTCATTAATCTCCAAGAAGATAATGCTCTTCCAAGAAAGAATATTTTCATGTATTTGGCATATAAGATCAAGATCCCAGGTCAATTGACTCCTGTTTTGCATTGGATTGCTGACCATGACATTGATTATGTCATGGAGCCTCTGTTTTGGGGTCGATCGACTATTTCATGGGGGTCGCCAAGCAAGGCTGTCCGCCATTTTTTTTGTCCATTTTTTTCCCCTTTTCCGGCGGGTGCCTTACCTCTCTTGGGCTGGGCCAGCTGGTGGTCGGCCTACTCCGTCTCTGCCGCTTGCCAGCTACGCCTTGGCCGGCGCAGGGGGCGGAACCACGCATGCGCGGCACTCCCAGGCAGGGAAAGTCCTCGACTTACGACTGGTTGGGTAGTCCTCGACTTACAACCAGTTTAGTCCTTGACTTACGACCGGTTTAGTCCTCGACTTACGACCAGTTGGGGTCACGGCATTAAAAAGGTTGAGAACCACTGTTCTAGTCACTACAAATAGCTTGTCCTGATTAATGCTGTTATTGACTATACTTATTGTCAGTCCCATTTTCAATTATACTATACTGGCCACCTAAACCTGAACTGCTATTGTCGGTATTGTAAGCAAAGACCAGTAATTAACAATATCCTACAAAAATTAAAAACATTAGGTTAATGCTACAGTAAAACAACAGATTTATAGATTCCTGTTAGAGAGTTGGTGTTAAACGTTGCTCACTATATTGTCAAAATGTAGCTATCTTGCAAGCACTAAGCTGCATCTCTTAGGAAGTTTGCCAAAAGGAATAAAATAAGCTTATACAATGTCCTATTTTTAAAAAAAGGTAACAGTATAGCAAGACACACTTAAATACTTTGCTGAGAAATAGCAAGCTTTAGCCAGAGATTAAAGATAAGCCAAGCACGAATCTCCACCTTGGGTAAACTGGCCTTCAGCCACAAAGGTGTTATGGACACAGTTGGGAATTTGAAAAGGAAAATGCAGTGTTTCTTGAGGATAATAATAGAACATGACCTTAAGTGAACTCCATATAAAAATTTGAGCCAGTAACGTAGTATCAAATAATTTGATGACTCAAGAATGAAATCACTCTTTTAAACAGAAACATCCATATCACTTTACTGTCTGCACTGCAAATTTATCTGAAGCCCTTTACCTGAGCCAGGGAATACAAACACCATATGGTTGAAAGCGCTTGATCTGCTCAATGTTGCTGTGTGTCTGTTGTCAATGTTGCTCAGTATTGACAACTACCTTATCTTCTAATCAGAAGAAAAAATATTGCAGGGTTCTTGAGGCTAGTTAGTGCCTGGAATAAAGTACCATTTTCATAAAATGGAAAACTAGCACTGATGTTGTTACCTACTTTGGTAATGAAATTTCTGCAAGAAAACCAGCTCGGAGAGCACCAAGGACCCACAGGGAAAACTTTCTCAAGCTACTTAGGAAGATCAAAACCTGGAAAATGCAGGATCTAGAGGTATTATGTAAAAGATGAAAGCAGAGAGGCCAGTGAACACCCTACTTTAATCCCTTTCTGAGTTGGGATACAATTTAAGTTGCCTCAATGCATCTTATTTGGAATCTTAACCCACATATGGAGCATGCGGTATATATAAAAGCAGGAATAGGTCTATATCAATGTTTTAAGCCACAAACGTTTCCCTACAAGATTTTTCTATAATCAACAGTCACTAATAAAGTTGTCACATGTTATTTACAAACTGCTCTGGATTTACTTTTTTTTAAAAAATGCCATAACAGTAATACCTGGACCATAGATTCTCCTGTTCTAAAGCAGGCACATTCCTCAGCCAGAAGCTCCCAGCCAATCTTGAGGTTTCCAACGTAGCTACCTAGCATCTAGTTTACGTACAGTGACCAGGAGTTTACTGGTTGGTAGTTTACTAAATGAAACAGGATAATAGCCATGGCCCACTTACTAGGAACGTCGAAGTGGTAAGCATTATGATCTCTTGTAAGAGCAAAAAACTAGGCAAAATCTTCCTGTGTCCTTTCCTTCTTTGAGTTATTTATTAAATACCACCATCTAATTAAGTTTGTTTAGTGACCAATGTCTTCTATATGAGCAAGATGTTGAACTTAATTAATTTTAAAGGTGAAAAACCTTTTACCCAACCAACAATGCTCCATGAAATCAGAAAGAAATCTCATATGCTCTCCCAATGTCAATCCACTTTCTCCCTTTGCTGGATCTTTCTGTGGTACTCAAAAATTGTTGCCATTTACTTCACCTCATTAGCCCTTCAAGGTAGTCCAGGCAAGCACCTCAGTGAATACTAGTTCTTTGTTTTATTGTAAATTACATTAACAGGATCTTGCAAGTTGGAAAGTACTCCTTTCCTTTTATTCTGAAAAATTAGGGAAGGTCCCTCCTAAACTGCTTCCCATGTCTCCTTGGCTTCCATGGACTGAAGATATCTTTTGCATTATGGTTGTCTAGTTTGTGGCTTCTATCTCCCAAGTTCATTCCCACATACCATTACATTTTTTCTTCAAAGGTTTATCTTTCAACCATTACAGCTTTTTCCCATAGAATATTAAACAGTCTTTTTCGTAATTGCTTATAAAGTGGTTCTTCAAAGGACCTTAGAAACTTTATCTTCTGTTTTACCTTCTGGTTACTTCCTAGAGCAGTGGTGGCGAACCTCTGGCACGCGTGCCAGAGGCGGCACTCAGAGCCCTCCGGAGATGGCAACCGTCCCTCTTCAATTAGCCACCTGCTAACTCGCCGAGGTCCCACGTGGCTGGATGCATCCCAGCATGGCTGGTTTCCCTCCCCCCCCATCCCATCCCTCCTGGCCTCGCATGCTCTCTTTTTCCCCCGGACATGACCCACTGCATCGCCTCCTCAGCTGTTGGCTGTCCGTCCAGCTGAGAGGCAGCTTCTCTGAACTGCTGGCAGCGGGCTGCGGAGCCCCAGAGTGTGCTGGTCAAGAGGCTGGCAGGCTGTGGCTGCTGACAGACACTGTCAGCCCCCATGCGCTCGCTGGCCTGTGTGCGGGGGCCGATGGTGTCAGGCCGCAGCCGCCCCGGCTCCTGCCTCGCCTAGCCCCGCAGCACTGGCACCCCGCCCTGCCTCACCTCACCGTGCAGGATGAGCCTCCTGCCCAGTGCCCCACCTGCCAGAGATCCTCTGGATCTCCCCCAACCCTGCCCAGCCCCTGCAGGCAACCCTCCCCACGAGCAACATTGAGGTGACCATGCCCACCTTGGCCACGCCCACCCAGTGGGCCATGCCCACCCGGCGATACATAAGTGGTTTTGGGTTGCAGTTTGGGCACTCGGTCTCTAAAAGGTTCGCCATCACTGTCCTAGAGCATTCTTTCTACTTTAATGTTAAAGTATTTGAAACATTAACTGCAATTGATCTTTGCTGGTTGAAAATGAAAATATGTTTTTGATGAGTTAGTGAACCTTTTTGAAGATCCGCCTTACATTGTGTTCCACCAGGATAAAATAGTGCTTTTATCTCACTTCCAGTTTCTTCCTAAAATTGTCCCTTCTTTTAATATAAACCAGGAAACTCTTCTTTTTTTTCATTCCAATCAGTCTCAAAAAATTCTTCACACTCCCTACAGAAATAGCAGGTTTTGACTCTTTTTTCCTGGCAGAGCTTGTTCTTTCTAATAATCGTCTACTGATTTGTTATGGGCACCTGAAAACTGGTTTGGTAATATTCCACAATTGATAGCATGCTTGGTTATTACTACTATCTTCTTGACTGGCCTATTTGACAAGCTTCTACCATTTTAAGTGTTGGGGTTCAATGAGTAGGATCCTCAGTGATTTATGCTGTGGCATCTTAGGATACAGCCCTTTTGAGATCTCTTGTGCTGCAACTTGGTCGCAGATTCTGACCTCCATAAGCTTCTGGAAACTAAGATTGGTCTTATTTGTCAGGCTTTCTTTTACATATCTGAGGCAGGGAAACAATTCAAGGAATGATTCTGACAGATTCTCAGAAAAGTATTTATTAAAAGGAGGGATATGGTTATAAGGCAATTTTAGAGTACTTTATTTTCTAATGAGATTTGTGTGTGTGTATACACATATACATATAAACACACAATTAGGATGACAAAATGCTTGACATTTTCTCCTGGTGTGATGATGGCGAGAAAGGAGAGGACACCTATTGCTTTTATAAGGAAGGGCAACCTGCATTTGCTCTTTGCTTTGATGATTGTCAGTCTCTTTGTCAGTCTGCAAGCTGATGTTTACACTAGATTTGGACTGGCAGTGCTATCATCATTAATCTACTACTTATTCTACCTCCAGTGATTACAGCTTGTTCTACACATGAGAGGTACGTAAATCAAAGGCAGAAAATAAAATGCCATAACTGGTTCTTCAAGTGGTCATTTGTTAATTCACACAAACCTCCCATTTTTCTGTACAAGCAATCTATCCATCATGCTAGTTTCTCTGTTGGTCTCAAGGAACTGAGGTACATCACTGAGGGAGCCTGGGGCCAGCTAAGAATAATCCTATTTCAGAAATCAGAAATTTCAAGGCAAATCACCAATCTATCGTCAGTCTGAAAAGATAAATCATAATATCATAATCTATGTTACACCTACCCCTGATTTAAGATGCAAATGTAAGAGACTGAAAGAAAGATAGATGTTGAAGAAACAACTAAGACCTATTGGAGAAGAATAAAACATGATACCTGGAAGGGTTTTGCATTGTTATATACATGCAGTTGGATTTATTTGGTAAGAAACTAAGTTCTTACATAAGATTTTTTGCTGTTCAGTTTTATATCAGTCAAACGTTCTATTTCGTAGGAGAAGAAAAGGAAATATTTTACTTTTCTCCTCCATGACCCACCATGCTTGTTCTACGCAATTCAGCTAATGATACATGAATATGAGCAGCATTTTATTTCCCCTTCATTTGCTAATTTATATCATTGTTTAAAGTAGGCACTTATTAGAGTACTAAGAAGGCCTTTCTGGATTCCTCAGACTTAGGTAATTTTCAATGGAAGCCAGTTTCCGATTTTTCATGGTTAGGCAAGAAAATTAACAAGGTGGTCAGCTTCATACTGTCATAAATAGATTATGTAGATCAAGTATGTCAAACCTTTTGGCTTGCCTAGGCTGCATCCTAGATCCATGTTTTTCCAATTTTAAGCTGTGTGAACTCCCAGAATTCCCTAGCCGGCATACTCAGTGGGGAATTCTGGGATTTGGAATCTTAAAAGTTGTCAAATTTGAAAACACTGTCCCAGCTCTTTCTGCAGCTTATGGTATTATTTTCCGAGGATCTTTCTGGAGTGCTTGGCAGGTTTCACAACTGGGGACACTTTTTTGCAATTCTTTATGTTGAGATGGTTCTAGATGGAGATGGTATTGCTAGCAACTAGTCCACAAAGTGGGAGCTGTTATATGAAGTCTCTATTTTGCCTGATATTTTTAAAATATACATAAAACTCTTGTGAGAGAACATCAGGAGATAGGTTTTATAGTATTCACATCTTTTTCTTTGTGACAGTATCATCAGGCAGTGTTAAAGCTCCCTGAATACCTGCTTATAGACAGCACTGGATCGGATGAAAGAAAATAAATCAAAGTAAGATGTAAACCCTTGTTGTGAAAGGACATAAATCTAGGTCTGTGGTAGATCTGCCTTTTATGAATGAGGGCATACACATCTTTCTTTTGTCTTTTAATCTCTGTTGTGAAGGACCTATGCTGCAAACCATCCTGCTGCTTTTTATGTTGTACTCAATAACAAGTACCAGCATTTGTTTTCAGGCTATTAACCCACTTACATTGTGACTCTGGTTCCTTTTTGTTCTATACTTCCAGACCACTGAATTATATTTAAAGAATGCTTTTGTGGTGTTCTCGCATTCTCTTGTAGATTGTGCATAAACAGACATCAGCTAGGAAGAAGGTCCAGGATATAATCCTAGCTACTGTTAGTTCTCTCAGTGGCCTCCACTGCCATCAGTCCATGTTATCCTTCTGGCCCCATTTTGAGAACTGGGAGCCAAAGGGCCTCATCTACATAGTTCTAATTCTTCCTGAGTAGATAGTATTTACTAGAGAACTGCTGCTGCTCAAGAGGCTCAGAGGGTTTAATGCAGGGGTCTTCAAACGTGGCCCTTTTATTTTTTATTTTATTTTTTTTCAATATAAAATTTTATTGTTTTTATCATAAACGAAAAAATACATCACAAGTATTACACAATGATTTATCCCATCCCCCTACCCCCCAGACTTCCCAAACCAAACCTAGGCTAACATTCAACTACAAGTAAACAGATATTAATATCTCTAACTCCAAACTCTAAACTTAAGCAATCCATCTCCTCCGTATTA